>NC_081517.1:14986833-15286833 GCF_030273125.1 Centropristis striata
TGATATGAAAGTGCTGTTAGTGCTCCAGATCCCACTGAGAATCAACACCCCAATCTGCAACGGTTCATCTGTTTATTTACTTTATTTCTTATGCGCACTTCACTCAATTTGACTTTTAGCATTTTTACATTTCCGCAATACTTACTGTAAGTCACAGCAAGTGAAGAGCAAAAACTCAAACTGCCATTCGACAAGCTGCAGCTGCAGCAGTCAATGAGGAGAAGGAGCTGCTGGCACGGGCCGCCTGGCACTCAGCTTCACTTCAGGAAAAGATGGAGGAGATATATTCTGTGCAGCGAAATCTATCTGAATCTCAATTGGTTAAAAAAAAATCCTAGGCTGCATTTAGTGCAATCATCTTGTAATAAAATGAGAATCATGTTTATTGCCACTATCTTATCATTCATAAAACTCAATTATTTTCTGGAGTACTTTGCTTCGAGAAGTTGTCACCAAATCTAATTTTGGAATAAAACTCTTAGAATTGACATTGGCAGTCCTAAGTGAATCAAAATGTCTATTTTCATTATTTTTTTTCTTAAGTTGAACGTGAATTGGCCCTAATCCTGCTGTGTTGTCTCCCTCTCTCCTCTCATCCTCTCCCTCTCAGACAGCTCTGTAGCTTTGGCCTGCTGAGTGAGATCAGAGAACAGGGAGGGAGGGGGGAGGAGGCAGAGAGTAGAGGGTAAGGGAGGGGGGGTCGTTTCAAGGGGGAGGTGCCAGGGCTTCCTGCGGGGGTTGCCTGTGTGAACGCTCCCTGAATGACAATGCTGCGCATCAGGGCCTCAGCACGACTCCCTCAGCAGCAGCACACACACCCACCCACGCACACTCACAGGGAGAGAGCCTGGGAAGGCTGCATGGGCATGCAGCAGCAGCAGCAGCAGCAGCAATAACACCGGCATGCAAAGAAAAAGTAAATGCATAAACAGGAGGAAGAGAGCAAAATGTCTCCAGCCATCACCTCCCTTTCCGTCCGTCCTCATTATTAATAAGTGATGGGGGCTTCTTGTCATCTCTGGCAACGACCACCGTGTGGTTTCCCTCGATCACACAAATCACAGGCAGGCTTGTCCACCAGCACCACCCCCTCCCCACCCCACCATCCCTCCACCACCAGCACCACCCACCTCTTCCCGACACTCACTTTCACTCTCTCTCTCCCATGCTGTCAGCGGGAACGGGCTTTTATCATGCCTGTTAGTAGCCACTAGTCTACGGGAATCGGATGACGGGCAAATCCAGTGATGCACACACGTTATGACGCTGAAAAGGCATCTTGTAAATAATAGCATAGCTCTGAGACCACTTTATACAGGTTATACACAGTGTGTGACCTCAGGGTAACAGTGGAGCCCTGTCTGTGTGATAACAGATAAATTGCTCATACTGCCAAAGCAACTCATCTTCAGAAAATGGATCAAGTTACATTTGAGAACAACGGGGAAAAAAGGGCCAAATAATGGATGTGACAGGGTAGATGGACTTTATTCATGGACAAGATATATTATATGTTTTCCAGTGGGCATGTAAAACATTAAACATGCCCTAACCAGGTGGGACACTTAAAATAGGGTGTTTGTGACAGGCAAATGGAAAATATAAGAGTTTTTTGAAGTCTTGAAAGAGTGAACAATCCATTACATATGTGCTTCATCAAAGCAAAGCGAGCAAAGTGAATGGTTTCTAGTACATAAAAAACTTCTTATATGGATGTCGGGAACTCAGATTTGTTGTGCAGTAAACCCATCATTCAATAAGCATCTGACTGAAATAAACTGCACTGCAGAAAATCCCTACTTTTATTGACCCAGTGGGTTTTACTTGCTATGTAGATGCTATTTATTTGTGACAAATGCATGAAAATGTCTCTTCCCCTTCATGTTACTGTCACATAATCCTTTGTGTAAGAAGGAAAGTAATCTGTATTTATACTGTAAGTTAATAAACCTAACCTACATTTTTTAGCTCATTTTAAACATCCTTTGTTCCTAAATTTGACGAGAGGGAAACAAAGAAAGATGCATATAGAAGAACAACCCATAACATTGTTTTTTCAATGCACCCGGTTATTCCTGTTCATGAAGTTTTGCAAGACTTTGTCGACTTCTACATAGTCTGGCACAGTTTGCCTTCAGATCCATCCCCAAACCCACCATATGGCTCACTTTGAGTATTCCACCAACTGATTTTTAGAACAGACTCAGACCTCCAAATGATGGGTGGTCACCTGCCAAAGTAGCTGGTAGACACAAACAGCGAGCAGAACTCGCAAACACTTCTCAGCATTTACCAGATGGCCGGACGTACAGTAACTAACCCGCCCTGATGCACAATGAAGGTGATCTCTTCCAAAGACGTGCAGGTGGCATTCAGAGCTTTATACTCTTGTTTCAGCACTTTGGACAGCGCCAAAAGGCCTTGGAAACATGTCAGGACCAAGGACAGCGACAAAGTTCTAAAGTGACCAAAGTTGATGTTTTCAATGTCCTTTAACACAATTGTTCTTATTTCAATTATGTAACCATGACAAAAAATATCTCAAAGAATCAATTTGAAAGGGATTATCTGGCCACTGTGTTTTTATGGATATCACTACCCCCCGCCCCCCCTTTCCCATCCCCACCAATACCTTCATTTTCCTTTTCTGGAGAGGTGACAGCTTGGTCGGTTTAGCCCAAGCAAACAGCTTGCTGAACTGCATCAAAGACGACTCAGATGCCAGAGCCAGACTGACAGACGGCTTGGAGGAGAAGGGAGGAATGAAGGGAGATAAAAAACCTCTTTCAAATCGTCCTCAAAATAACAGTACGTCCTCGGAAAAAACACAAAAACAAACACAACACTCAGAAACTCTCCCAACTCTCCTCCTGGCTGTGCAGATGAAATGTTGGTCCAACTTAGTTTATTGGCAACATGTTTTTTTTCTCATACATTTATCAGTTTTCTCAGCAAATTCTACAAAAAAAACATTGGCTTATAAAACCCTTTCGGAAGTCCACATTAAGCTCAAAATCACATGGTCAAGCTAAACACAAGACGTTTTTTTTCTTCTGTTCTCTCAAGGAATCCCATTTGAGCAGATTTGTATTGATAGACTTGGCAAGGTGGAGGATTACATAACAGTCTATCCTGTCAAATAGGAGATAAAAGTGCAAAGGGAACTATTGATCAAGAAATAATCATTTGTATACACTCTCCAACAGACACTGGAATAACCCAACTCTCAGTCTGTAGAGAGGATCCCCTGAAGTCCCCTGGGGGCCAAAACTGTCTCCTGAACCACATTTTGTGAATCATTGTTTCACCGTCACCATACTGTAATCCTCGTTACTTTACAATGTCTTGCCCCCCCTCCACCCCCACCCCCACACCACCTCCTCCCTCCACCCTCCACCCTCCACCCCCACTGCTCAGAGCGAAGCCTTCTGCTTGGCTTGATGGGTTTGAGTAAACAGTGAACGGGGCGAATTGGACTGTGCTGCTGGTGCTTTTGACACTTGGCGAACATGAGAGGAAGCCGTGAGCGGCTTCTCCTCAAGGGGCCTCACTGAACCCAGCATCCAGCGTCAGTGGTGACCAGTATTTCCAAGCCTGCTGATAAATAAATGAAGAAATGAAAACTTATCAGGCATAGATCACCAAATGATCACAGGTAACACTAGTCAGGAGATCTGATGTCTCTTTCTGGCCTTCTGACCAGATTTGACATGTTTTCTTCTGTTTAGAACAATTAGATACAACACTGGGGCTGATACGACCTGCCGTACCTTTCCATACCCAACTAACGCCCATACATCTCCGTCGTGCGCTATGGGGAGTGGGTTGGAGTGGGGGAGGCTCCGGGGAGGCGCTGTGCGTCGTGCGCTGCAAGGCTTGGCCACGGATCTGCGCGCGGCGCTCGGTTCCCGTCAGACTGATCAGATGCTCAGTGCGCGGCTCAACCCCGACGGCTGACTGAACGCTGGAGAGCCGGAGAAGCGCTCCGCTCGTCGGGTTTCTTCGTTTCCAAGGCTGGTCTCCACGGGAATATACAGCCTCCGGACCGACTGCGTGTTGGTTCACGTCCCCCTGGGGGGTCGAGGGAGGAAAGAAAAAAAAACAGAGAGGGAGGAATAGGGAAAGAGAGCTAGAGCGAGCTAGAGAGAGAGAGAGAGGGAAGAGACGCTGGACTTGCTGTAGCTCTGCGGGGCTGGCCGCCTCTCTCTGGTTCGGGGAGCCTCAGGGGCGATGCTGCTGGGCGGGGATGGTGCACAGTTTCTGCCAGGTGGCGGAGAAGATGCGAGCCGCTGCTACAACACACCCGCACCGCCGCCGTCGTATTTTCCGAACAAGAATTGATGATGGCGATGATGCTGCCTCCCCCAGTGGTCTTTTTCTGCTCCTCCGGATCCTACTCGTTCGGGATTCTTGTTCTACCAACCTTGGATTATAGATGATTGTTGTGGACATTAATTTTCTTTTAATTTTATCAGCTCATTTTTGTTCACGGGGAAGTGGGCAAGATATAAATTGGTAGATTGAGGACCGGTGTATTTTCGTCTCCAAGTGCGCGCAATCACGCCCAAAATCAGTGACCGACGCCTTGGTGAGGAGGAGAGGGAGGAGGAGGGGGGATGCCGCACCGTCCATCACCAAATATCAACAAATGTCACCAGGCTCGGATTTTGGGGAAGCCCCCCTCGGTTGGCGTTTGCGTGTAACCCGAGTGGCGTGGTGGCAGTGAGAGGTGGCAGCAGGGATATCTGCCGTGCCACATCAAACATTGCGGATATATGGCACAAGAATAAATGAATTATTAAAGATTTTACTCTTATCTATTTCTATTTTTATCTCGCAGAAAAAAGGGGACCTGGGGAGGAGAAAAAAAGACAACTGCAGATCCTGTCAAGATGCACTAGGCTGTAGAGAGGGGAAAAAGACGCAGTCTCCAGCTAGGGTAGCCTACTTAGTGGAGATGATTGCAATATTTATTAAAACGCACAGCTATGCATCCTTGTCGCATGTATTAAAGGTGATCGATTTGTTTGCCTATTGAAATGCAAGAACCGGCTCACTCTTGGAGAGGTTTTTCCCGACCAAAAAAATAATTAAAGAAAAAACAGGATGCCTTGCTTTTCGACGGAGAGAAAACGCAGATACTCTGACAAGATAGAACATTTTTGACAGTTTTCTCACCCGCCAGTTAAACCAATCGTGTTTTTTTTTCTGTCAGAGAACTGATTTACCAGAAATTACATAAACACATCGCTCTATTTCCCATTCATATTCCAAACACACGATCAGAGACACCGTGCGCCTTCCCTCTCCCTCCCCTCCTCTCTCTTCCTCCTCCTTCCCCCTCCCTCTCCACACACAAATGGAGGTATCTTCTCGGCGCTGAAGATCTGGGAAGGAGACACAGATAGATAGAAGGAGACAGAGACAGAGACAGATAGAAAAGCCAGAGGAGGAACCGAAGCCAACTCCATTCTGCATGTGTGTTTGGAGCCGAGGCTGATGGGGTGGTGGCATGTGGAGGTGTCACTCTGAGGTTCCCCCCCGGCTCCTTCCTAACCTCTGGCGTTTGGTGTCTGCAGAATGGCGCGTTTTGGAGACGAGCTACCCAACAGGTATGGAGGAGGAGGAGGAGGTGGTGGTGGCGGTGGTGGCGGGGGTGCCGGCGGACAAGGGGGGCCCGGCCGCGGCGGCAGCAGGCAAGGGGGGCCCCCCGGAGGGCAGCGGATGTACAAGCAGTCGATGGCCCAGAGAGCCCGGACCATGGCCCTGTACAACCCCATACCCGTCCGGCAGAGCTGCCTAACGGTCAACCGCTCCCTCTTCCTCTTCAGCGAAGACAACCTGGTGAGGAAGTACGCCAAAAAGATCACCGAATGGCCATATCCTTTCATAAGCAATGCCGAGCAGCATGCAAAGGTACTGGGGGTTTGCAGTGTGTGGTGTGTGTGTGTGTGTGTGTGTGTGTGTGAGTGTGTGTGTGTGTGTGTGTTTGTTGGAGTGGTTGGCGAGGTGTGGCCTAGTGTGGTGTGGAGTGGTTTGGTGTTGAATTAGCAAACACCTGCAAGATGACAGTTGTGGTTGGTGTGGTGATTTGCAGCGTGGGTGGTGTTTTTTATGGCACTGTTTGATGTTTTTGCTTTTCTTTTTTTGCAGTGTTGTGCTTTGCAATGTTGTGAGATGTTACATGATGTGTTTTGAGGTGTGTGTGTTTGTGTGTTTGTGTGTGTGTGTGTGTGTGTGTGTGCTGTTGACTGATACACGATTTCACTTCACTCTCACTGCTTGCTGTGTCCGACCCTGCTGGCCTCAGGCTCACCTGATAGAGCTGCCATTGATGGAATGAAAGAGGATGTTGACGATGATGGCGGTTGTCATGACACCAGCAATCACAATCATGTTGATGCTGCTGGTGATTAAGATGCATCTTGAATATAGCATTTAGCTCAAACCTGTTAGTGACCTGTGTGTGTGTGTGTGTGTGTGTGTGTGTGTGTGTGTGTGTTGGGGCCATAGTTGTAGTCAGAGCTGAGTGCTGATGTCAGCATTATGAAGGCTTAAGCACCATGCTACCAGAAGGGAGAGGAAATGACTCTCTCCCGCTCTCTCTCTCTAATTACCACTGACCATATATGGGCGGCCTGTGGCTCATCCTGCAGGACAGCAGTGGAAAAAGCTGTAATTGTCAGGACAGGTCGGTCTACTGCTGTTAGAACCTGGAAAACTCTTATCTGACCTGGCCCCAAGACAGTTAGGAGAAAAAAAACGTGGCTGAATCTAACATATTGTGTGTTATTCGGCTTTGTGATGTAGTTTTGCGTCTTATTTTAGGTAGATGGAGAGCTGAAGGAGGGGCGTTACATTCTCACAACTAGCATCTTAGACTTGTATAACAGCAGGGTACCTTTTGGCAAATTACTGGAAAATTTAAATAGATAAAGTTGTGAGACGGCCGCAGGGCAAATTGTCCATGCATTCATCCTGTCACTTTCAAGTACAGCACACACAGCAGAAAATACGGATTGAAATGATTGTTTTCATGATCATTTATGTAATTGACAGTTTTGTCTAAAATGGAAGTAAATCTTGAAAAATGCCCTTTACAAGTTTCCAAATATTTTCAGACAAATCTACATAACCCATATATATTCAGTTTACTGTCATAGAAAAAATGTAGAGGAAAAAGACAAGACATTCAAATGTTTGTGGTGATTTGTATAATATAAAAATAGGCATACATTAAGCACTATGATGAATAAAATAAAAAAATGTCTGTCAAAAAACAGCAGCCAAACTGCACCAAAGCAATATTTGCGTAATTTGGACGATGCTTTACTAAGTGCTAACATTTGCTATAAGTACCATAGAGTATTGGGTATATATAAAAGTCCATTACATATGGTTATTTAATATAGACTATTTATTAAATTGCCAGAAATTACACTATATTATAAACCTATATTAGGATAGTACAATTTGACCCTTGAAGTTTTACCAGTAGACATGTTGCATTTTAGGAGATTAACACCTTTTTCTTTACTTGAAAACTCTTTTTTCATTCTTATCTTCTCTACCTGTGTTGCAAACAACTCAATGTACCAGCTTTACATCAGTTCTTTCCAAGCTTTGGCTGGGTATTCTGGGAAATGTAGGAAATCACAGCCCCAAAGTAGACATAGAGATAAAGTAGATAAAGAGACATAAAGGAATGCTGTCAATTACCAAAAAGAATAATGACATGCTTATTGTCATTAATCCACAAGCCAATTTGTGTTAGTTTTGTTGATGCACAGACACGTTCAGTGGCTGCAGCTGGTTTGCGCATGCTGAGAGTGAGATGGGGTGAGGTGGCTCGCTGTGGGTCTTTTAAGGTGATGTTACAGTACGACAAAGCTCATGACAGTTCCTAATTCAGCACAGGGTGATCAGTCAGTTCAGCCTATTTAATTAACAGTTAGAGTGGCTTTGCTTAGTCACAGATTTCAGCTTGAGAATGTGTCACAATTACAAGAGAAAATATGGATAAAATGCAGATATGCACAGGGAAAACTTGCGTACCTGAAACAGGTAATCATAGGTAAAGATTGGTCAAATGGACTTTTATAAAAATGTGTTTTACGCCATTTCTGAAAGCCTTATTAACTAAGAATGGTCAAGATTTTGGAGGCATGAAAAGAGAAAACATTGTTGGATTTTCTGAGATAGTTCAGAGACAAACGGCATCTGTGGATCTCAGGTAGTCGGATACAGTTAATTGAGAGTCGTAGAGCCAAATGATGTTAGTCAGGTTTGTCATATGAGTGCGTATGTGTGAGAACAAGTGCATATGTGGTAGTGGTACTGTGTGAAATATTATTACTGAAATTCTGCAACAGAAAGAGAAACAAAATACATTTAATGTCTACATCAGAACTTTGTGGAAGAATATGAAAAGTGTACAGTCCTATGCAAAATATCACATAGTCCTAGAATGGTATGGTGCTTACCCCTACATTGCAAGTTTGCATGGACAAAAATTAGATATATGTCCCATAGAGCAGATTAATATGGATTGAGATCCAGAACTAACAGTTTAACAGACAATAAAGAAACAAAATCCTAATGTCACCTGTAATTCACAAATTGAAACACCTTGTTGAGACTGGTGCATGTTTGAAAAAGGCTTTATTGGAGGAGAGGAACTGCTGTTTTGGCAGAGAGCCTTTATAAAGGTTCTTCAACTTTCCGCCAAAAATATTTTGGCTTTTCTGCAGAAATAAAAACATTGTTAGGAAATCCATCAGCTTACAAAAATAGCTGAGTTTGTACTCTCTTTATGGCTTTTGTTCTTTTTCCATTTGTGCATGTTGGTAGAAAGATGAAAATGCTTTTGTTTTACCTCAGAATCATGAGTTAATGTTTAGAAGTACATGGCTGATGAGTTAGTAGATGTTGAGTTAACTTTGTGTGCGACAATATATGTTGAATTGTTTCTTACCCAACCCCAGCGTACAATGACCTTATAAAGGAGGGATACGTGGCCTGTTATTGGAACATAAATAATAATTCAGTGTATTGTACATATGTACAAGATCTTGGGGATCAAGAAAGATAAGCCCACTTTACATTGCCTTAACCTGCATTCAGTCTAATGACCATCAGGGGGTGACTGCACTGGCTGCAAAAAGAAGTCAAAGTAGCAGATGACCATGCTTCTCACTTTATTTTTAACCTCAGCAAACAATTTCCAGTAGTTTCAAGTCTTCTTCAATACAGCATGACTTTTGTATTTTGATGTTGTGATTGACAGGTCACTACCACAATGCAGTGTGTTTTCACATCATCAAAGTTCACTGTAACAGTTTGGGCACTTAAAAAGTCTTGTTCAGCTGGATTAAAAGACACTCTGAGTAGTTGGCCCATAATTTTGAATAACAGATCCCTCTTGCTAACCAAGTTAGCTACCTGGTTCTAGTGCTAGCTGAAAACTTAGTGTTGTTCTAGCTCTGGATCTGCTCTGTGAATGCACTGGTTGCAAGAAACCAAGATGGCAATGGCCATAATGCCATTTTTGAGGCTTCGAAACCAGAGTCCAGAAACAGATCGGTGATGTTACGATGACTAGGTCCATTTTTTATGCAGTCTATGGCTTTGGTTAACTGTTGAAAGTATCAATGGATCCTATTTCATGCTTTTTCAATACGTAACCAACCTAACCGCAGTGGTTTTGAGTTGCCTAAACATACATATGCTAACAAATGTTTTGCACCTATGTTTGGTATAAACTCTGATGCATTCAATAGAAAAGTTTCCTAATTATCTTAATCTATGCTTTACAATTCTTAAAAATATATATTTACTAATGCCAATATAAATGTACATTTTAGCAAACAATGTAACTCTCAATGCAAACAAAAGCAGCTGCTGGATATTAGGAAAAACCGCATTTATATTCCTCTAAATCACTGAAGAGTTTTTCTTTAGTATTACTACTAACTAACCACATTACAAATGTCTTGTAGAGGACTGAGACTCAAAATGTGCAGAATTCTTCTATAATTTGATGCTACCAGACCTGAAATGACATTTTCTTCACCTGGCCAAAAAAGAAAAACAAATACACATCCATTTGAGTATCCAGTCCAAACATTCGGGATATATAGATGCATCTTCCTCAGCATAAAACAGAATGTGTATTGTTGTTTTTTTTACTCAATATGAGTGATGCTTTATTGCAAAACATTTTTAAATTTAAAGAGCATTCACTTCCTGCTTTGAGAGTGAACGGAGCATATCCCAGCATGCCGCCATCTGTACAGAGTCAGGCTGTGTTGGCTGGCAGGCGCTGTGGCTTCTTCCACCAGAGACCCAGAGGACTTCATTATACCTCCCTCCCTCCCTTCCTCTGCCTGCACTTCCCCATTCCCTCTCTCACTCTCTCTACACTCCTTTCATCTCCTCCTCTCCTCTCCACTGCACTTCTTTCCCTGCAATTCTGCTTTAAATGTTCTGGCCTCCATCTTCTCTCTCTCTCTCTCTCTCTCTCTCTCTCTCTCTCTCTCTCTCTCTCTCTCTGTCCTTTCCTGTTGTCTTTACTCTACTGTCACTTACAATTTCATTTGGTTACTGTAGGCAGTATTGTTAATCACAGAGAAATGTGCAATATGAAAAAAATACATATGAAATACAGATTAGTGATAAATTAGAGGAAAACCAACATAAAGTGTCTTTAGTCAAGTTTCCATCAAAATGTTGTACAAATTCTCACCGAATTTCCGGAAAATCAGGATTTAATATGCTTTTATTCTCTGCTGTTCCAATTACAACAATTCTAGGCAGTACAAAATGTGTTTTTTTACTTGCATCTAAGCCAAAAGATACACCAGACAAATTCTGTTGAAGTGACAGAGGTTCTTTTATCAGGGCTTAACTGTGTTTCTATGCAGCTACCTGGGATACATGCAATGAAAGTATCTAATTTTTTACATCTGAATACTGGGAATTTTAGGAGTTGGACACATATAACCCACTGCACAGTTTGCATCAAGATAGTGAAATTGAAAGGATGTCAATCAAACCTCAAATTGGGAAAATAATGTAGAAAAATGTCTGTTTTTGTATACTCCATACTCCAGGTTAGCAAAAACGATAATTCTATGGTTCGCTCCAACTTTGCTCCTATGTGCAGGGAACAGAACGTAAAGTGTCGGCCAGGTAAATGTTGCTGTAATGCCGTTCAGCTGCGACTTTGCAGTAGGAAAGATCTAGAAAAATAGATATGATAATCACAGTTTTGATGATATTTAACATCATACTGCCAAGTGGTTCCTAAAATGCACTATTTTTCTGACCCATTGCATGTCCTGTTGCCATGTTGTCAGTCAAACAGTTTACTGTTGTCTTCGACACAAACTGAGAAAACTTGTGTGCCATGCTGAACAGTTAATCAACAAACATTACCTTGTAAAAAGTAATGTGTGGAAGATTTTTGGATTCAGCGACATATATTTAAAAATAAAATAAAAAAACATTGATTTCAATGTAGTTTAGAGTTAGTTAACGTCTGAATTTATTCAATCAAAATACCTGTCTAATATTCCATATTTCCTCCCAACTTCAGGTTTTATTTGACTCTATAAATTAAATCTTTCTATTTCAACAGAGGAGCATAGTATCAAAGAAAGTGGCAGTATATACTGTAGTCCTGTCTGACTCTCTCTCTCTCTCTCTCTCTGACCATCTGTCCTGTGTGCTCGTTGTCTGTGTGGGTTTCACACTCTCCCGGCTGGGTTCTGGCCACGCTGCCTGGTATCATGTGAGGGAAAGACAAATGGAGAGAGGCAGACAGCATGTGGCAGAAAGAGAGAATGGATTAAAGAGAGACACCCCCCCCCCCCCCCCCCCCCCCACCACCACACACACACACACACACACACACACACACACACACACCTTGTCTTGGTAACCTGTAACTGAGTAGCACCCTCAAATATAAACATACATTTTGAATATTACATGAAAATTAAGCAGGACTTGGGCCGCAACTAACAGTTAAAGGTATGAAATCAAACTGTAAACAATATAAACATTTAATTAGCTGTAACCAGCTGTTGTCACTTTTTCTTATTACTCTAATGCAGATTTTATTGATCTAAATATGTGTGTGTGTGTGTGTGTGTGTGTGTGTGTGTGTGTGTTCCTAGTAGGAGAGGCTTTGTGTGAGAGGTTTACAGTAGATGCTGTAGTGTTAGGAAGAATGATGAATATGACTTCCAGCTAAACAGATAAGATACAGGGCTGGAAGTACCACACAAACACGCACACAGATACACATACATACACTGCTGAAACCATTTGATTCAACACAAATACATGCGTAAACAAACTTAGAAAGAATGCATGGACACACACACTTACACACACGTGACAGATCAGCTGGTGGCTTGGCTTCACCCGTCTGGCGTGGAGCAGGCAGATCCGCTCAGATCAGTCATGGCTGACAGAGGCTCTGATAGCTGTGTGTGTGTGTGTGTGTGTGTGTGTTTGTGGGTGGGTGGGGGCAGGTGATACTGTAACACCTGTTCAGCAGGATCACTTACCTCAGGGGGCTCGACTGCATCCCAGTACAGACACACACACACACACACGCACACACACACACACAGCCCAGTGGTTGGCAGAAAAAGCACCATTTGGGACATTCACGCTCCAGTGTGCAATCTCTCTCTCTCTCTCTCTCTTCGTCTCATTTACCATGATACAATCTGGTGACACAATGGCACGTTTGATATTGCTGATGCCATGAAATGACATCATTGCAGTACAGTAAGTAATAACTGAAAAATGAAAGAAACACTGCTCAATTTCAAACACTGAACACAGAAAAAAATAGATTTTTCATGTATTGGATATAATGCACTGTTCTTAAGAACAAGACTTTTTTTTGCTGTTTTAACATTACTGTTGGGTTTAGGCACCAAAACCATTTGGTTAAGGTTAGGAAAAAATAAGAGGGTTAGGCTTAAAAAGCACTAATTAACACAACTTCTAACAACAGGACACAAAAACTTCTAAGAATGGCACGTAGAGTGGTCTCAGGGTTTAAAGAGGGTTGGATGGTGCCACCCTCCAGATGGCAGACCTATGTGGCTTTCACCATCATATTGTTTTATCCCCGGAGAAAAAAAGGCTGCAGGTCAATGTATCTGTGGTTTGCAGAAACGTACAAGGCCAACATTTTTTGCTGGCGACTTGTCTCGTACTAACTTTTGGAATCAAGTCTTGAATTTGACTTCCAACTCAACTATGACTTCATTATCAATGACTTGTTCCTTTTGAGTTGGAGTAACTTGATATCAACTCTTCATTTTCTTGACATGCTGAACATGATGACATGATGAATCAAACCTATCGAACTGCACAAAGAATTTGATCAGCAGTGCAGATGATACCTCAGATTATTACATTTGTAAGTTAAAAAAGTTTCGGCAAGTCACAGCAACAACTCACCAAAGCAAACAAGATTGCATAATGCTTTTAAATGTTATGAAGTCAATCTAAAAGTAATAAATGTACTATTTATGTACATTCAAAATGTTGATTCATTTAATCTGGTAAGGGGCACACAATAACTTTTGTCAGGGTTCGAAAAAAAAAAAACGTTATGATTTTTGCTTGATTTGGGACTTTAAATCCAGAAACTAAGAGTACTTATGGCAAAGCTATTAACTGATTTGTTCATAAAATGCATACCTGTATACGGTTTAAATACATACACTCTTTGAATATATACATTTCCATCCATCCATCCATCCATCCATCCATCCATCCATCCATAGGCAGATATATAGTAGTCTCCCTGTTGGATACAACATCCTGACAGGCAGACGAGCACCATAGTAATGGTTGTTTTGACAGAACTCTACTCCAGATATGTGATCCTCACAGTCAATTCCCTCAGTGTGTGAGTGTGTGTGTTTGTCTGGATCTCACTGTGGTGAAATGTGATGCCCCTGCTGTCCTCTCCTCAACTCTGTGTGTGGGCTGCCACCGCGCTGTGTGATGTCTGTTGCATATTATAATGCGAGTGTGTGTTTGAAGAGTTTAGGACAGGGGGGAAAAAATCATTGGAGGAATTAACAGAAGAACAACATCAAGCAAAGTTTAGCTTTCAGACGTAAATAGCCGTGAAATATGTGTGTTTTATGTATATGGTGAGCAAAGAGGTGGAGAATGGTAGTGAAAGAAAGGTGAAGATGAAGAGAGGAAGGTACAGAAAGCAGAAGAAACAGAGAAATTGAGAGCTTGATGGAAAAGGGGTTAAATAATGCTTCAAAATTTTGGTGAGGAATAGCAGACATTGCCGTTTTCAAAGGAATATATATCTGAATGAATGCAACAATTTTTTTTCTCCTATTGTGAATATTCCTGCATACTGTGGTCTCTACACGGTTTTGGAAAGTTGCATAAATTGGGTATGACAGGAAACTGAGATTTTGGGGATTCAATGAGCCCAATTTTATTTATTATCAATGTCATTTATAGTGAGTTATAGTGAGTTTGAAACTTGGACTGTATAAAATAATCTGCTGTGGCCTCGAGCATAATCACAGCCTCGTGAAAGTTTACAAGCACAAATTAGAGACCTCAAGCATTCAGGGGATGTATAGGTATATTGACAATACGTGGGTTTTCCCAGCAGTTTAATGAACAGAAGTGCTCGCAATCCAATCGTCGAAAAATGCAGAAATCTCCAAAATGTTTAACTTTTTATAAACCAAATCACAGCATAGATTTTTCTACCATGTTCCTCAATGTTTTGGTATCTTAATGTGGTATATTGGAGGGATATTTGTTTTTGTTTTTTTCTAATCTGTATAATTTAGGGTAATTAATTGATCTCAATTTCAGATTATGTACACTTTTATGTGACGTCTGCTGTTGACCTGCTATCTTCCCCTAAATACTCCCTCCCTCCCATTATTGAGGGGTGGAGTGGAAGAGGTTAACTCGACGACAGACAATTTTCATTTCTGCTTTTTAGTCAAGTTTCTTAATTCTTCAGCTGATATATTTGCCCCACTGAAGTCATTGTAACTGGTGATGGTCAGCGTTTGCTAGAAATGACTTCACAAATTGAGGAGAGATAATTGATTCACCAAAAGATGGCGTTAGTAGTAGTTAGAAGTGGTGACCAGAACGCAGGCCAGACATGAGAACGGATACGGAGGGTGAGGAAGAAAAAGAGACTGGAGGTGTGAAAGAAATGGGTGAAGAACACGGAAAATGAATAGAGGATATAATAAAAGAGGTCGGGAAACAAAAAAAAAAGACAGAGGGTGGAAAAGCGAGTACAGACGAGGCGAAGAAAAGCAGAGAAAGATAGAGTGGTGAGGAGAGAAAGACGGAGCGGGAGAGAGATAGAACGAGACAGAAATGTGCAGAAAGGAGGAGAATTAGAGAGCGATAGAGGTGGAGAGCCATAGTGTTTTCCCCCCATGTTGAGTCACTGATCTACATTCAATCTGCACTATGTGAATTATTGATTGGCCTTTAGCCAGCGTGTGTGTTTGTGTGTGTGTGTGTGTGTGTGTGTTGGTGCTGAGATGCTTTTGCTGAAAAGCACAGTGGTGGCGTTTTCTTTTCCTTTTTTTATTCTATTGATGGAGCGAGAGGGAGAGGTAGAATGGGGAGAATGGGACAGATTGATGCACACACACAGACATGCGCACGCCCCATACACACACTCAGCCATGCACACGCACAAAGGCTTGCAGGTGTCCATAAACACAGACACACACAAACACACACAAACATGCATATACTGTATTCATTCAGCCACAAGCACATTTGCATTTTTTACGCTCACAGCATGCATGCACTTGAACACACACACACACACACACACACACACACACACACAGAAACATGGAGAGACACAGAAGAAACCAACCTTTGAGGCAGGACTGATATCTAAATACCAACGGGGAGGGGTTTAACACACAAACGGGAGCCTGAGCCTCTCTGAATCAACACCCCCGTTTTATCAGCCCGGATGGTTTGTTCTCAGGCAAGATGAACCAGGTGTCTTCTCATTACTGACTCAACCATTACCAACACAAAGGGGTTCTTCTCAGTTTGTGCATTTTGGCAATTTCTGAATGTTTGGAATCAGCATTTTCCTGCAGTGCACCTGCACTAAGTCAACACTCACACATCAGTTATTAGTAGGCATTGTCTCTGCATGTGGGTGGGTTTCTATATTTGTGGACTGTCTCCTCCGCTGCTCACTTGTCTGCATCTCAGGTGTCCTGAAGACATCTTAGTCATCTTCTTCTTAGTCAAAAACACATTATTCATTCCATATTTACACTCCAGTCTTTTTATGGCAGTTAGAAATTATGTGGTCTGGGTAATCCGGCTCCGCGGTGGATGGAGAAAAGGGAGTTAAGTGTAAAGTACACGATGTCCTAAAATGTTTATGTCTATGCTCCATGCACAAAAACTATGAAAATCCATTTCCACAGGAGGAAAGGTCAGGAGGTGGACATGCAAAAACACACAGATAAGAATGTGGGCTTGGAGAAGGAGATCATTGAAGACTATTTTGGAAAACTGGGATTGATTCCCAAAAGAGCCTCTGTTGGGAGAGAATTATTTTAGCAACTAATTTACAAGAAAAGTTGATGATTGCGATCATTTTGACTGATATTACAATTGCGATATTATTCACATTATTACAGTGTCACTTAAAAAATGATAATATTAAAATGATCATGGTGTATCATCGATTTTTTGCTTATGATTTGTAGGCCAGGACATCTCTGTGAAACAACCAATACTTGGTAATATTATTTGAATACTGTTGTTACACATTTGGCTTTTAACAAATATTGTGCCTCCTGAGATTTAGATGTTGCACAAATCCATCTTGCAATTTTGATTAAAAAACGTTATGATATTTGTGCAGCCAAAGTCGATACATACACTGTCCCTATTTTACATACAGTTGGTTTTAATCATGTAGTACCGACAGACACACAGCTGCATATTTCTATTGAACCCTCCACAGTTCAGCCGAAGATAACTGATGCTCAACAGTCTGTCATTGTTAATTCAAGTTGTTTCATATCTATAAAGTGCTCTTCTTCTTCTTCTTAGCTCTCAGTAGCCAGCTCAGTGTAATGAAACAATATAGACAAATCCGTATATAAAGCAGAAAGTTAATTACTGTTGCCTGCACCTGTAAGTGACTGTTCTCTTTAGATAAACAATGGTAACATGTTGTTCTCTCCGATGTACAGTTTGTTGTGTGAATACTATTAGATATTTATTAGGTAACATTTTCATGTGGCAAAAAAACAAGAAAACTCCCAGTTTGTGCTCCTCTAATACAATCTGGTGGTGTATAAATGTTCTCTTACTGTTGTTCAAATGTATTATGTAATAGGAATTAATCCCTTGAAAAACAACATCTTATTTTCCATAGTTCATAACCATTAAGGCTTAAATGTTAATTAATTATGAGTTGACCAAGAGCAAATTAAGCACAAACTATTTTGATAATTTTAAAGCACAAATATTAAAAAAATTACCAATCTAAATTTCTTTTGGTGATTTTTGACAAGACAAAACAAGCAAATTAGAGCAATTTTTTGCATGGTAGAATAATTCAGTCAGTCGGTGAAACAGTTCTGCAATCCCTACACTCTGAAACGTGTAAAATGTGTAAAAGTGTGTCTTACTTAGAAAATCGAGAAACCAGTAATTTTGTATCTCCTTTGATAATTTAATTTAGTTGTATTTACCTTATTTTGTGAAGCTGTTGCAACTTAAAAATGGGCAGTGATAGTAACTTGTTCTGTGTAGGGACAAAAATTGGTGCAGATGTGAGTGAAACTGCAGAGACGTTTTAAAAGGCAGCGGTGAAGGAATTGAACCAGCGACCTTATGAGCTGACGGGATGTGAGGAAGTGAGGAGGGTGATAAATTTCTGTAGCAGGGAGGAAAACGAGGCCCGTCCTCCGCTCCATCCCCGCCAGTCTGCTGCTGCTAATAATTATTTTGCCAAAGTAATGAATAGTGGTGTCGGGAAATGATCACCTTAATGATCGTAATTATTGTAATTGAGCTGCAATGGAACATTATTCGAGGTTTCAGATAGATAAGGAGAGGAGTGGTGTGTGTTTGTGATGTGAGGGGTGTGTGGGGTTGTGTAAGGACAGGAGGAAATGATGTCGCGAGCGAGAATATTACACAAAAAACGACAACTATCGATGCTCTCAGCTTCTCATCTTCCTCTTTCTTTATCTCTTCTTCTCCTCTCCAGCTCTTCCTGGCTGAGCCCTCCCTCCCTCCTCCTCCTCCTCTTCCATCTCTTCCTCTTCTTACACCCCTCTCAGCTCTCTTCTGTTTTCCTCTCCTCACTCCCCTCCTCCCCCTCCTCCTCCTCCTCCTCCTCCTCCACCACCCCCCTCCATTTTACTCTGGCTGCTGTCGACTGCAGTGTGGAGAGCAGATCGGAGCAGAGAGAGAGGCAGGAAAAGAGATATGCAGAGAGAAAGAGAGGAATATGCAGTGGAGGGGAGAAAAAAAAGAGAAACAGAGAGGAATGAGGGAGTAGTGACAGGCTCAGTGTGTGTTTGATCTGAGCTGGTTTCCTCCCCCTGCAGCCCAGGGCGCCTCTCCCCCAGAAACAGGGCCAAGTGCAGGCATCTGAATGTGTGTGTGTCTACACTACAGCCCGTGTTGTCAAGTGTGTGTAGGTGTTATTGCCGCTCTTGTGTGTTCTTGGCATTTGTGTGTGTGTAATGTATGCGTTCCTGTTTGTGTGTGTGTGAGAGAGCTTGGCCAGCGAGTGTATATCAAAAGCTAATTTGAAGCGTAGTTTTGTTTTGCAGTCGAGTCCCCGGCTGCTATAGGCTTTTCTTTCCATTACCCAACATTCCTTGCTGTGGCGAAGTAGTGGCAGGTCTGTCTGTCTGTCTGTCTGTCTGTCTGTCTGTCTGTCTGTCTGTCTGTCTGTCTGTCTGTCTGTCTGTCTGTCTGTCTGCAGTGACACATTAAACATTAACTTTGCAGTGCATGTACATAAGTTAAAATCAGATATGCTGTTTTTCACAAATGCTGTCGTCACATTGAACATTTCTGACTCAGTTTTTCTGCATAGTTCTCACAGAGAGGAAGCATGTCAATCCACCTACAGGTATATTATGGAAGGCCAGTTTAGTTTACAATCAGTTGTGTAAAAAGTATTCAGATCCCTTAATTAAGTAAAAGGACTAATACCACACTGTGAAATGACTCCACTACAAGTAGAAGTCCTGCAATCAAAACTTACTGAAGTAAAAGTATGAAAGTATCAGCATCAAAATGTGCTTAAAGTATCAAAAGTAAAAGTACTTGTTATGCAGAATGGACCAACTCAGATTGTTTTATATATTCTACATAATATATTATTTGATTTTTTTGTATTGATACATTTTTATCAGCAGCGTTTTATTCTGTAAAGATAGGGCTGATTTTACTATTTAATAGAGGCCTACTGTTATGAGGTTTAAAATGTCTAATCACTTTAACTTTATCATGTTTTTATGTTAAATCTCAACCTGAGTAAAAAATACAATATTTACCTTAAATGTAGTGGAGTAGAAGTATAAAGTTACAAATAAATAGAAAATGTTATAAAATGTTATAACATTTTAGGTTATAAAGGTTATAAGGTTATAAAATGGAAATGTTCAAGTTAAGTACAGGTAGTTAAACTGTACTTAAGTACAGTACTTGAGTAAATGTACTTAGTTACATTCGACCACTGTATACAATAAAAGTAGATTTTTTTAAAATGTCTGTGTCTGGCAGCATCAACTACCTTAACTTTCAAACTTAAGTTTTTGTTTAAGGGGAAATATTTACTCAAGCTAAGGGACGATTTAGGTTGCATAAAGTCTTTCAAGTTGTCTGTAAGTGTTTATATAAAGCTTTAACTGCAGTTTGGCACATGTCCATCCCACCATGGTTTGGCTTCACTCACATCTTTGTCCTTTAATGTTATAAAACAGCGTTATTGTCAGTGTTAGCCAGCCTCTCTAAAATGAACAACAAAGACAATACTGAAAAAAAGAGAGAGAGACAGCCAGATTGGACAGAAGATGAGAATGTTTCGTCTCCTCGAAAAAGTTTGGGAAGTAAATTAAACCGAGCCAGAACAAATACACAGAAGCAGAAGATGTGACGAGAAGTAAGTGACAAAATGAGTGTGAGAAATGTTGCTGTGAAACAATCCGTAGATGAAGTAATGAAGAAACTTAAAATATTACTGTAACAGCAAGAAAAGAGTGCAGCACACATCCACAGGAGTCAACAATATATTTTAAAAGTTTTCATTAAGTTTTAATGAGACAGAGTTGTGTGAACATTTGGCTACTTAACTACAAAGTTGCAGGTGCAAACATAGCATTACAATGCTGAAAATAATCGAACAGCTGTTAACATCCTGCTGTAGCTGGTGGTTTTCTGAGAATCTACTACACCTACTGGTACCTTGTTTGCCATGTATCAAAAAAAACTAAAAACCTGGATTAATCTGGTTAGTCACATTGGAATGCTATTATATTGAACATGTATGTGCATTTTCGATGTATAAGAACTGGACGTAATGTCCATGAAAATGTTTTCCGTTGCATCCATGAGCAGAAGGCGGTCTACCAAATTCAGACAATATCTAGAACTTTGCTGTAGCTGTAGTTTAAATGCAACACTCCTGATGTTTTGCTGCACAAGGTAGTAAAACTGAGAAAAAAGCCTTTCTCATTAACCTTTAATCTTGAGAACATGCTTTCCTAATCTGGTCGGAGCCGACAAACCAAACCGGAGTGCCAGCCGAGCGTCCGGTCCAGCTGACTGGGACACTGCAGCATCAGCAGCCTGCCAATCAGCCTGACAACCAGCCTGCCTACGTTAGTGTGTCACTTGGCCAAGTCAGGGGATTGGTCCTGTCACTCCGAGAGGGTGGGCCCTGGGGTCAGCACGGCTGTCCGTCAACGGGCCCCCGAGGCAGAGATGCTGAGGAGGATGAGTGGATAAGTGAGAGGAGGAGAGTCCTGCTGTGACAGAGGAAGGGGACGGAGAGATAAGTGACATGACACTTTAATTAGGTAAAGGCTAGTGAGGGCTTTCAGGGTGAATTTTATGGTGTGTGATGGGGTTAGACCAATATAGTGGGCTGGTTTGGGCTTTTAGTTAAATACTGTTTTGCAGTGTTGGTGTGTCTCTCTGACCACAGCTCTAAACCTTTCATGTAATCACTACAATATGCCTTTTAGAGCTGCCAGAATTAGCTAATTAATCATTCAGTTAATCAACAGAAAATCAATACCACCAATTTAGATAATTGCTTCAAAATTTTCCTACAGAAAAAGCTCAAATTGAGTGTGAAACATGAGTTCCTTACTAGCTTTAACTGGAGCTTCATTACATCTAGAGCGGATTAAACCATACCAGAACAGCTAAAAGTACATGATGAGTTAAGCTTAAAAAACGTGACAAATGCTGCTTTTTGTTATTGTAAACTTATTATCTAGCAGGGAAAAGACTGAAGCACATCATAACAATTGTATAATATAATCCATTGATTAATTATCATAACAAAAAAACATAATATAGTCCAGAGATGCCTTCTCTGAATTTAAGTTTGTTGGCCATGATTCCATCAAGAGATTCAAACCTTAAAAAAGTAAATAAATATACATTTTTATGGGGAGATTTAGTGTCTTGTGATAGTGTAACCTCTATCAGAAGCTTTTCTAGCAAGTAATGAACACAAATGGGAATATTATATTTACAAATACAATAATTAAAGTGGTCTAAAATATAAGATATCAGCTACTATGATGAAAACAGTTGGCATGTCACATCCATACGTAGTGTGTAAATTGTTTCGGAGATGTCTCTATGTGAAGTGACCTGGATTGTTTGGTATTTTGTCTCAATCTGTGGGGTCAGAAGGAGGAGGGAGGCTGAAAGAGAAAGGGAGGAGGAGGATGAGGAGGCTGTTTGTCAGCTCCTCCTCTCTGACCCCAGCTGGTCATCGGGGAGGGGAAGCAGAAGTCAAACAAATGTCTGTCTGACCTCGTCCTCGTCAGCCAAAACACAAAGCAACATCTCAGTTTAACAACAGAAACACAGCAACAGTTCTTCTCTTCAGCTCGGAAAAGGTCTCAGTTATAAAACAGTCACTTTATTTATAACCACTGGTGATACTTACTCCTGACAAACATTGGATTTTTAACTTAAGTCTTGTTTTATTTGGCACAGTTTGGTCACTCTGTAATTGTGTTCCACGGTGCTGAGCTATCAGGACCGGATTGTTCCGCTCATGTCTGCACACAGACTCTTATCTCAGTCTATCAGCAGACCTGCTACATTAGCCGGGGTCGCCACGTCAATACAGCCTCAGATCTCAGGGTCAAAGGTCGTCTGTTTGAACCAGAGAGGACGAGACGTCGATGTCATTAAGTCTCCCAGGGTTCTTGTCCAATCACAGAGCTGCTGTGTGGTACGGTAGAGAGGACTGATGGAACGGTAGATGGACATGACTGGGGACAGATTTTATAAAGTGAAGTCATGAAGGGGAGAAATTAAATCCCAACATCAGTGTTTTATATCGTAACATAAAAATACTCAGTAGGGCAATTATTTTTTTGCTCTTTTATAGGTAAATAGATAGATTTTATTGTCCACCTTAGTGGAAATGTATTCCAATATTTATATCATTGCTAGATGGGTACAACAGCATAAAATGTTTTTGTGCAATTTTGTGCAGAATAACACAGTTATAATGACATAAATCATTAAAAAAAGAAAAAAAAAACGCCAGTTGAATTTCATTGATATATTTTTTTTGTTACTGAGGAGCCCAGAATTTTGGGTTTTTAACAGGACCTGGTTATTTCAAACATTTCAAATGAGTCATGTAGAATAAAGTGATTTTTACAGAATGTTACTGAACAAAATTTTAATTTGTTAACTTTTTCGATACTTGTTTTTTGATCCATTCAAGGACTTTCATAAAAGTTTAAATTGTGAAGATAATGGCTGTTTTTACATTTTATTTCAACAATAAACGGTGTCATTTTGGTCGCCTTTTTACAGAAAACACATTTCAATCTCGCTGGTGGAATGAGGGTTAATCTACACACTGATAAAATGAATGAATAGCCTTTTTTGACTGTTCATTTTCCACAGTTTGAAGTTATCATGTGTGAATATTTTGTGTTGTCATTTAAATATTTTTTTGCCACATTTGTTTCTTCAGATTACTGTTTTGTTGCATAATATATTAATTTTTATGCTCTAAATGCACTTTGTAACGATGATTTTGATAAGTGCTATGAAGATAAACTCACTTATTATAATATTATCATTCATGTAATATAACTAATTCTTCCTCTTTGGTCCAGTTTTGCTCCTTTTTGTCTGATTCTCACCAAATATTTATAAAACAACAACAGTAGCCGTTTGGACTGTAATCAAGATCTGATCAGCCAGGAACGTTGTTACCATGGCAACTTTACCATATTCCTGCTGGACAGTACCTTATAGGAAGCTATTTTAGAGCTTCCTCGCAACACATTTACAAACATTTACAGAGCTTTTGTAAGGAAATAGGAACTTAACAGAAATATTACTGCAAGAAAATCAACATTTGAGGAAAGATTTTAAGGATTCTGATCAAATAAAATGGAGATATGGCTGTTTCATGCCACCAAAGATCTCCCTATTCTAAATTTGAGACACTGTAGATGGAGTTATGGCGTATAAATCAATATAATTGTCATCTATTATCAATACTTTTTGTCTTAATTTCTACTAATCTACAGTTTTTGAGTGTGTCTTTGGTCGGCTCGAGCAGAAAAATCTGCAGACAGAAAACTTGACTCATTGCAGTGACGGGGAGACCTCGCCTTCTGTTAATGTGACTATTTAGAATCTGGCATGAAGAATTGGACTAAAACCAACGCTGATTTCAACCATGGTGGTCCAGAACGGGGAGTGTATGTGTGTGTGTGTAGACAGAAAATGTGTGTGCATGTAAAAATACCAAGAGAGTACGTGTGTTAGGAGAAGGTGGAGAAAAAGAGACAGAGAGGAGAGGACATAATTATAATTACAGTCTTTAATCCTCTGGACACACACACGCACACACTCATATACACACACTGGGTGAGCTTTTAATTAACTATTTGGCGACAGGGGACTCTGGTATTGGGCTAATTATTTGAACCGCACATCCCTGCACTCGTCTGCTCCTCTGAAAGGCTTCCAGAGAGGCAGACAGGTAGTCCTCGCTCTGAGCTCACCTGGTAATTGAAAGGTTTTGCGTGGAGATCAGTTCGCCTCGAAATCCCTTGAAGCTGAAGTCGGAATCATCGGGGGACGGCAAGCGAGCTAAAGTTAGGCTTCTTTTCTGCTGCAGACTTATCCACAGTGTAATACGGATTTAGTTTTAAAGGAGGACAAGGAGGCAGAATAACCAGCTGTCGTCTCCTTATTAAAGGTTTTTTTAAGGCTGCCCGACTTTATCTGCGGGCACAATTCAGCTCAGTTTTAACATGGTCAAATCCTAAGAGGGATTCTGTTTGCAGAAAGGGTTTACATTAAAAATACAAAGCACCCAGTACGACCAGATAGCATAAACAGACATGTCTAACAATAACATAGCAGTCAATGCTGAAAAAATGCTTGAATTGAAAATTTAATCTTGATGATTGAATGAAAAGTTTATTAGTTTTGGTTTCAATTGATGTATTTTAGTGTCCTGAAACGGTATAACCAGTGTTTTACATAATTTAAATATACAGCAGGGTTCAATTATTGTTTTGTTTGTTTTTTTCCACTTGTCCAGTCCAACAGTTGGCTCAGAAATCTACCTGCCCAAAGTCAGTTTTTACTTGCCTCTATATACATTTGAATTGCCTTTGAAAAACAGCTGTTTCCCCAGAATTTACTGTATTTATTATTATTATTATTATTATTATTATTATTATTATTATTAATAATAATAATAATAATAATAATAATAATTATTATTATAATACATTTATCTTCTTTTTCAAAGCTTTTTATTGTACAAATGGGGTTGCCTATTTTATATATATATATATATATATATATATATATATATATAAATTAGTTTTTAGCTGTTTTTATCCTTTTTATAATTTGACTGTTATGCTTTAAACCTGTAGTACTTTGAGATTTCCTTTAACGAAAGTGCATTATATATAATTATTATTATATATTATTATTATTATTTTAATTTTTTGACCATTATCATTATTGGTTGTTTTTCAGTTGTTGTCACAATGCCCTTTTAGAGGGAGAGGAAGCAAATTATATTGCTTTTTTCATTGCATTTAATGTAATTTTTTTTACAATAGAGATCTTAAAAAAACAACAACAAAAAACAACTTTTTATCTACCTTGCTCAAATTTACATAAACTATGCAAAACATAGTTGTTTCGCCCAACATCTTATAAAACTAAACTCGCTAATTAAAATATTTGCTTGCGCAGAAACTCATAAATTTTGTCTTTATCATCTGCAGCAAGATTGCTCGCTACTTAGCTACTTCCATCATCAATGCCAGTAAAAAAAACCTCGAGCAAACCATAAATACAAAATGTGTTTAATGCTATTTTACCACTTTCCTGATCAGGGCTAGTCAAATTACTTGTCAAATCCTTGCTGTTGAGCTCTGTACAGCTTAAAAAAATCTAACAGTGTGAAGTCATTCAATATAAAACCTACAACAATGATAATTTCAGTCTAGTAAACATCCAATATCTGTCTTCATCAGTTTCTGTGGATAAGTGTATGTGGGTGTATTTTTTTTTTACACGTCTGATTGTGAGTGTGCATTAAAGTGTCTGTGTAGGTGTGTGCATGCACATATATCTGTGTGTGTGTGTGTGTGTGTGTGTGTGTGTGCCGGTGGAAGCAGCAGTCAGGTGGATGCAGTCTGTTTCTAAATCAGATCTCTGTGTGATTCACTGGGTTGATGAGTCACCACAGCAGCACGAGCACAACCAGCGTTGTCTTCCAATACACCCCCCTAAAACATGCACGCGCACACACACAAACACACACACACACACACACACACACACACACACACACACACACACACACACACAGATATTTAGTATTTAGTACATTGTAGCTATGGCTCTCTTTGTTTGTTTCCAACTGTACATGTATGTGACGTCTCAGTGTATATGTACGCTTGCTTGTGTCTATAGTCGCTGTACGTTTGTGGATTTGTGAGTGTGTGCTTGTGTGACTGTACTAAATAATGGGATAGTGCTCCGTTCTGCAGATGTGATTTGGTGACTAATGTAGAAGCTGCTGATGTCATGTGTTTGCTTCTCCTCGCTGCTGAACTCCTCATTTCCTGGGCATTCATCATTTATCAGCCAATCACCTCGTGCACACACACACACACACACACACACACACACTCACAGAGCATGTGTACACTCATTATCCATATACCGGCTCAAAGACGCAGGCAGTACAATATACAGGATATAAGCTATTGACATATTCAGACAAGTTGCTTTTATTTGAGGAATGAAAGATTTGCGGAGCGAAGTAAGGGAAGGAAGGAAGGAGGAGAAATGATGAGATAGATGTGTGATTCAACAAAGCAGCATACAAGAAAGTGACTGAGAATGTGTGAAATCAAACTAGTAACAGCAGTAGTATTACTACTACTACTAGTAACATGTCTCCATGTTGCGTAACCTCCGTCTGCAGCTGTAACTGGATCTTATTGATCGGAGCATCAGACACACGTGGATCCTCCAACACGCTGCAGCTTGCATGTTCCGACAGATTGAATTTGGATCAAGTAAAAGTACCTGAAAGGAAGGACTGTTCTGCAGAAATATACTTTACCATCCAAAGCTGCAGAGCAAAGTCCCGTTCTCTCTAGTAACTCTGTTTGCATGGACTCCTATAATCCAAATATTCACCTGATTCTAGAAACAAAGCTGGTTTGGTTCCATTAATACTTTCCACACATATGCTACACAGCCTAATGAATGTCTGAATATGACTCTTATACTTTATGTTACAACATCAGTGTCTCACTCTTGATTTTATCTAATTAAATCCAAACTGTCTGTGTGTTACTGCTCTACTTGCAACCTCTCCTGTTCTCTCCTCTCAGCCCTGTGTAAACAGCCTGCAGTTCTGTCTTCCCTGATTTTTTTAGGGAATATTTGTCACATAGCCGTTCATCTCAGCAGAATCAATCGTGGCTTCACAGTATCGCTGAGGAGCAGAATTTAATGTTTTTAACAGTATCTGGTTATTCCAAACAGTTTATTTTTGGCAACACATTAATTGTGACATGTACAATAAAGACTTCACAATTTAATCTTAATTTTGGTTATTTTTCTAACAAAAACTTTCATAACCAATGATCTGATCAATGACAAATTTTGACAATAATGCTCATTTTACAGTTTCTTTCTAGAATGAATGTTTTATTTTTGGCGACCTTTTAAAGAAAATGTATGTGGGGGTTCAGAGGATGAAACCTCCCTCCCAAAGAAGGCCAGTCTTTTCTGATTTGCTTACGAGAAAAATATGGCACACCTTTGCAAAGGCAGTTGTCAAGCAGTGGGTGGAGATACTGCACATGACATAGGAATAGGAGTCAAATCTGAATTGCTTATTGATTTACATTTTCTGATCAAGGCAGCCCAAAAAGAAACTGTGACTGGGTCTTATTTCATAGTTTGTGGGTTGGCAGGCAATCCAGATACCTATGTATATGTAAACAGGCACTAAAACCATGGATGTAGCGTCAGATTACTGAAGTTTCTGGAGACACATGTTAACAACCGACTAACGTGATATTGGAGGATTGTGTAAAAGCCTGGAATACTATTAGTGACAACATAACTCATTTTTTTTACTCACAGACAACACTACTTGATTAATTATTCAAGAAGAATATATGGTTACATTTAAACAGCAAAAATGCCTGTGTTTAAGGAAAAATTGTTGTCAAGGTGAAAAAAAAAGAACATGAACAGCCGGTGTGAGGTGGAGCAGGAGCCTCGGGCCTTAAAGGAAAATGTGTTACATGCTCAGCCGCCACGATGCATTTCACACTTTCACTTTTTGCACTGAATTGGATGCAAATGTGGAATGCATTTTCATGTATAATGTTGACATTGTTCTATAGTGTATAGATGATGTGGAATGAGCCATTGAGATCAGAGAGAATCCTGAAATTATATATGGGTTTTAATTTAGTGGATGATTTTATAGGATCCAGCCCCTAGTGGACAGCAGTAATACTGCAGTCTCTTCTGTGTTGACTTCAACTTTTTGTGATTGGCCACGTGTTTCCTACAACCAGCTGGTTTGGGATCATTTCATGAAGCCATGAAAACCAACTTGCACATCCTAACTCTAACCTTTTTTGGAATCAGGGTTGTAGTATCATAAATGTTATAAAATTGTCCTGGTATGGATATTATGGCTTTGAAAACGGTAGCTGCGCCCCTTTTCACACTGCTGTTTACACTGAAAACAATAAAGCACTGATCAAATCTGCAGTTTCCTCTCCCTGATGTCCATGTTTGGTCACTGTGTGCCTTGTGGATCTGATCACCCAACAACTAATTGGTAGAATCCTTTTATCAGCATCTATATACAGTATTTCTATGGCTTTTTTAAATTGTGGCCCTCTGACACACAGAAGCACCTTTGCCATGGTGTGTGTGCATCATGTTCTGCAGATTTTTCACAAAATGTATAAGCATGTGTAAGTGCATGTTTGTGTGTGTGCGCACGAGTGTGTACGTGTGTTCAGCAAGTGACAGGGGAGGTGGGGATGTTTAGAGATTTATGGCTAAGGTGAACGTGTGTGTGTGTGTGTGTGTGTGTGTGTGTGTGTGTGTGTGTGTTAAGAGAGAGAGAGAGAGAAAGAGAGAGAGGGAGAAGACAGAATAGTCGGTCATCACTTCTCTTGACAGTTTTACGGCTGCTGAGCTAGCAGGACGCTGTGGGATGTTAGTTAGCCCACCTCTTCACACATCCGACCTGTGTGTGTGCATGAGCACTGTATGTCCCTGTGTGTGTGTGTGTGTGTGTGTGTGTGTGTGTGTGTGAGTGGTTGTGTGTGTGTTGGATGCCGATTCCTCTTACTGCAGCTCCATTGACACTCCATCATCTCATTGACTCTACCTGCTCTCTTGGTCTGTCCATGTTGGTGTCGGTCTCTTAGAAAACAAGAAGAGCAAAGGCTTATTTCAATAGTATAGAGCAGCAAACATATCAGAAGGAGCTGGTTGTAGACCGGACACAAAGACTAACCGCTATACCTGCATCAGTCTCCAAAGACCAGAACACAATAAAGCCACAAAATGCTAAGAGCCTACAGCAAAATACCCTACATTAACACTCAAACGCTATGTCAGCATCATGTCTCATTCTGCTTTTTATAACATTGTAGTTGCTCTGTGATACTGTGCTCAGCTGCAACATTTCTTCAGGAAATCAATTACATTAAACGCCTGGCATGCATCTGCAGCAGCTACAGGAACAAAGCTGTAATGTATTACCATGCTATGTTTGCTAATTTAGTATAAGACCAGCAGAAAACAAACTGCTACATGTGTAATGGATTGGGAAAAAATGGTGAATTGAAAAAAAAAAAACTTGCTTCCACTTGTTTTCACTTGGTTTGTTGAGCCATTGTATCCCTTTCAGGCCATTTGCAGTTATGTTAAGTTTGTTGAAATGCATTATCAAAAACGTAGAATATCCTAATTTCCAGTAAAGGAACATAATATTGTCTGACTGTTGAGCCAAAGTGAATTAACCAATGCTGCACTGAGTACCTTCCTGAAAGCCTTGAAAATGACAGACTCAGAATCATATGCAGCCATTTGTTTGTCAGTCAGACAATCTGCCACAATCATGGACCTGTTCTAATTTATCTTCTGCTTCATACCAATTTTGATCAGAACACGTATCACTTTTCGCCAATAAAGTAGTTGCATTGGTGACGTAAAAACATGATGCACGGAATGCCACTGACCTGTTTCGAACTTTACCAGACAATTAAATCAGCCCATATACGAATGGGCGAGTAGGAGCCTGCTCCACCTACTCGCAGGTAGAGACGGTCGTTATCAGCCCATTCAATGGTGGCTCCCTGAAAACAAAGTGGTTACATTTACGTTACAGCACTATAGAGCCACTAATCTAAGGTTAAGGCAAAAAACTTAGTTAGGAGTTGTAAAATATATTTTAAAGGGTAAAATAAATGCACATAAATGCCGGAAGTCAAGGTGTTACAATGATGACATCTGTCACATAAAATAAGTAACACACTGATTTTAGCTGACTGATAACTTTAAATAATATTATAATTATAATATTATATATATTATTATTATTATTATTATATATAATTATAATTATATATAATATTTTTGTTTTATTTTGACATGGGACAGGAACCTCGGTCTCCTGGGTGACAGTCCTGGGTTTGTTTTTTTGTATAACATGCATTAGTATAGCTGTCCATTCAATGGGCTGATAACAACCTACTGGCCTACCAGCAGGTGGAGCAGGTCCCCACTGGTCCATACTTATGCATCAAAATTATGCTGCTGTACAAACATCACATGGGGTCATATTTTGGGTGGAGGACGGTCTCTCCAATTCAGGAACACCAATAGAGATACAAAAGATCATTCGTCCCTACAGCCATCAGGCTGTCTCATTCTTCAAGAGATTCTACCAGACTAACTGAATTTCCCCTTGGGGATGAATAAAGTAATTTTGATTTGATTTTATTGATTTAGATTTTTGCCATTTTTAAACCATTGGAGGGTTCATGAAGTTGACAGTGACAAAGAAGTAGTATCCAGTATTCAGTTATATCTAACCTTTACCTGACCTGTTTTACAAGTTCAGATTTGGTGCCAGTACCAGAACCTTTTGAGAGCAAACGTGTTCTGCTTCTTTTGTTCTCCACAGCTGCCATTTAGACAGTCCACTTGGTATTTTCAAGTTGGAACCAACAGTTCAGCTGGTGGCTCACTGAGAATGCTCAAGGCTCTCTCTCTCTCTCTCTCTCTCTCTCTCTCTCTCTCCCTCTCTCCCTCCCTCCCTCTGTCTTCCTCTCTCTCTTTCTGTCGCTCTCTTTCTCGCTCTCATGCTCACACACTCACGCACACGCATATATGCAGACACATACTGCAGCTGCTTCGGCAGAACTAAAATGGAGATGGTACATGTAGCGTGTGTGTGTGTGTGTGTGTCTGAGCCTCTCCTTGTCTGCTGACAGTAACCTACTTTTATGGAGCCCACTCACTCAGAATAATAAAAATACTGCAATTCTCCCTCCTCTTCCTCCTTCTTTCTGTCTTTCTTTACCTCCATCGCCTCCACCTCTTCCACCTGTCTCTGCCTCTCCTCACCCTCCTCTCCTCTACCCCATCCCTTCATCTATCTCTACCTCTTCATATCAATATATCTCCCTTTTTTCTCACCTTCTTTTCGAATCTCTCCATCTTTCCATCCTTATCACAGGCACCTCTATCGTCCCCTATGTCCTTCATGAGTCCCTCCTTCATTTCCTTTTCTCCTTCCCCTTCTCCTTATGTCTTTCGTTACCTTCCATCTCTTCATCCATCCTTTCTTTTTCATTTTTCCCTTTTTTAACTTCAAGCTTTACCTTTTATTGCCCTTGTTCCTTTATTTCTTCCTTCTTCCATTTCATCCACTTTTGCCTCCTACTCTTCCTCTTACTTCACTTTTTCTCTCTCTTTGATACTTCCTTCCACATTTCATCCCCACGTCCCTACCTCCTTCCTATCCCCCTTTTCTTTTCACTCCAGTTTCCCCCATTTCATCCCTCCACCCATCTTTTATTCTACTTAATCCTTCACCCCTCACTTTTTATTTTATTGTGCTTCCTCCCTCTTCTCATTTTTACCTCTTTTCTTCATTTTTATTTGTCTTTCACTCACTCTTTTTTAATTCTTTCACTCTTTTTCTCACTCCTTTCCGTCCTTGTGAGGAGAGTGTTGCCGCAGCCATCGGCCTGGCTCAGTTAAAAGATTGTCTGATGGAGGGAGCGTGAGAGAAAGGAGAGGGAACAAGAGACTAAAAGAAAGAAGGCAGAGAGGGAAAAGAACATTCGAAGAGTATCTTCCGGCACAAGTGGTCCAGATTAAGAGGAAAGAGAAGAGGCCTTAACTCAGGATAGCATGAAAAAAAGAGGGAGGGGGGATTAAGAGAGAGAGATGGAGGAGAGATGTGATGCCTTCGGTGAAATAAGAGAAAAAGGGTTAGAAGTGGTAGCTGCTGGAGATTTCTTTTAAATGAAAGATTAGGGGTGAAGGATGGATTTGGAGTATTTCAAAAAGAAGAAATTTTGTGGGGTTTAAGATCTGATATTAAAATGGTTTAATAATGCACAATAAGGAGTAACAAATAGTGTAGTGCACATAATTTAAAGTCACCAATTAATGATTTATTTCAAAGAAAAGCTGATCTTTGAACTTTGACAATTGCGATAAAGCATTTTAGTGGTTGCTCCATAAACCTTACTGGATATTGATTTGTTATATTTGGTGACAGTGTAAGACTAAAGTCTTGTTCCTCACTGTACAGCAACCTTCAGTTTGTTTTCAACAAACCAAACTCTCCAGCGGCTCATTTCAGTGTTGTAGACTTTATTTGAAATGGAAAACCTCAGCGCTGCAACTCTGCAGCTGATGGTAACCTGTGAGTTTTGTGTCATGCTTGGCTATTTTACTGCTCTTTGTTTGACTGTTAAAGCTGCATCATGAGTTTAGAGGCAATTCTTCGACAGAACAACAAATTCCCCCAAAATTATGATTCAGGATCTGACTTTTTTTTTGAGAAATTAACAAGTGGACTGAAAAAGCCAACGTTAGAACCTCAACTTTTTGTCCTCTGCAGCCGGTAAAATCACCAGCCACTGCATTTAATAATTCAAAAGACGACTAGATTGTTGAAATAGAACAGGACTCCAGATGATGGCTGACCTACAAAAAAAGCTGCTTACCTGCCAGAGTTAAAATCAGCATAGCAGTGGTGGCTGCTGAGAGCTTCATATGCAAGTAAAAAAGGGAGATAATCTTTTTTATTTTATAATTAACAATTTTTTTTTGTGCATCACGTGATATTTCTGTAGCTTTTGTTACACATTGGTATTCCTTATATTTCCAATTTTTTATTAATTTATTTGTGTGTGTATTTATATTTCATCATGTTTTACAGATACATTTGGTTTTCTTATCTTCTTGCATTTACTTTGCTGCCCAAATGACCCAATTCCCATGGTGGTAATTAAAATATGATCTGCTCTAATCTAATATAATCTAATCTAATGTAATTTCTGCCCTTGTCCGTGCAGACAGTGAATTGAATTAAAATTAAAAGTGGGGAAAAACTGGTCCAGGATAACTTCACTTCCTCCACGGGATTCAGATGAAATATACATAAATGCATGTTTTGGCATTTTGACATATTTAAGTTGCAGTTCTTGGTTGGCCCAGCTGAAACCATGATCTGAGCTGGTTTGATAATCAGCAGTTAATACAGTGGGCACTATAATACACCAGTGCACTGTGCTTGCATGTGTGTGTGTGTGTGTGTGTGTGTGTGTGTGTGTGTGCGTGTGCGTGTGTGTGTGCATAGCTGTCACACCCTACAGATGAGACTCTTTCCTTGAGTTGCATCATGGAAGATGCTGCAAGTGTTACTGCGTGTGGTGTGTGTGTGTGTGTGTGTCTGTGTGTGTGTGTGTGTTTTGTGTAATTATGCATGAATGCTTGTGTGTCTGTGTGTGTGACTTTTTTATTTGTGTCATTAGGCGTGTGTGGTTTCAATTTAAGTTTGAAAATGGTTGATACAATAGCTCAGCTCAGTACGAAAGAAGAAAGTGATGGACGTGTGTGTGTGTGTGTGTGTGTGTGTGTGTGTGTGTGTGAGAGAGAGAGAGAGAGAGAGAGAGAGAGAGAGAGAGAGAGAGAGAATCTATGCAGTTCTCATTACCAGCCTGCGAAGTGGCACAGCAGATATTCGACAAAAAAAACAAGCTTCTTCCACAAATCAAAAAGAGCTGGGGTCAGGAGAAAGAGAGAAAGAGAGAGAGGGAGAGAGACGCACCCTTTTATCTTTCACATGTCTATATATAGCGGTTCATGGAGGAGAAGAGTGGAGCAGGATAGGAGGGAGGAGGGGAAGTGGAGGTAGAGGAGGAGAGGAAGGAGAGAAGGCAAGATGGTTGGATAAGAACGGAGAATAAGGAAAGCTGTAGAACCACTTTCAATGATTTTTGGGTCTTAAGGGGGGAGAGAGAAAGAGGAGTGTTCAACCAGCTGGGACTGTGTGCAGCCAATCTGAGGACCAGAGAGGAGGAGGAGGAGGCAGATGGAGGGATGAACAGGACGAAAGGAAAGTGAGAGAGGAAGGAGAGAAACTTTAAGCATGTGGGGGAAACTACGGTTGCTGCCACAGCTGCAAAAGCTGCAGGAGATGCCATGGAAGTATATATATATAAAAAAAGAATAAATGAAGCAGAGAGTTAGTTCAGGCAGAGCACTGAAGTCGTGCTTGCATTTGCTGATTGGCTGATCACAATCATTGGCTTATTCGCAGCTGTGTGGCAAGTAACTTACAATCATATTAATGCAGATGTACAGCATGGGCATTAGAACCTGACACTGTTTATCCTGCTGATTACACTCATGCAAATGCTGCTTGCTGCCACGGCTCCCTCCACCCCCACCTCCTCCTTGCATCGTATTTCCCTATTGTTGATTTTCCTAAGATTTTTTATTCATGTCTGTTTGCTCGTTGCTGTTCAGAATCTTTGACAGCTCCTTCAAACTGCAGATCTGACTGTATAATCATTTACTTTGCTTGATCTAAGTGTCACCTAATATATATATATATATATATATATATATATATATATATATACCTATTGAGAGCATAACATTTTTTTGCAGAAAAATACTTTATACAAAGAAAGAAGTTGAGGTTTAGTTTGGGCGACACACATTGTGTGTTACAACCAGTAAGGTGACGTTCAAAACAGCAATGGCAGCAGTGATGTAGGCAGTGATTGACAGATGGTTCATCCAATCATCTGCCAAGTATTTGTTAGAAAGTGTTTCCAGTCAGAACAGTTTCCAGCGATGGCTTCTCAGATGGTTCTGTGTAACAAACCATCTGGCAGTGTCAGTTAAAGCTCAACATGAATGTTATCACTTTATATATTGGCTGTAATGCTACTTATATAATGTATGGATCACAAACAGCCATTAAACATGAAACTATAGATATTTTTTTCTGCAGTGGACTCCACGGGTACTTCTATCACACCCTGAATCACAGGTGGCTGTGGTCAGGTGTGGTGTGTTGTGCTTGTGACCACACCCAGCTGTGATGCACTCAAACACAATGTGAAGTGCTGTAGAACACACAGGGTGTTGCAGAGATTTTGGCTTCTGCTCCGCTATGTGTAGCTGGCTGCACAAGCAGAATGACTGGACTGGGTGTAGGTATTTGTCATCTTCACCTCACCTTGTACGGAATCTGCAATTGTTTATGTCACATGTATGCATTTGTGCTCTAGTTTTCACTTTGCATTCAGTCTCACACACAAACAGAAACGAGTAGAGAATGAGAAAATGAGAGTGAATTAATGCTTTTGGAGCTTTTTAAAACTGTAATTAGTCATAATTTAAAGCGTTTTTCACGTGCATGTACCTGTTTCCTGCTATTTCTCAGCTCTGCATGTTTGTGAAGGAGGATGGAGGGAGAGACAGACAGAGAGAGAGAGAGACAGAGAGCAAGAGAGAGGGAGAGAGTGAAAGAGAGAGCGAGCAAGTGCTTGCGTCACTCCCATAAAGGAACTGACTCTTGCTGAGTCGAGTGCTACACAGTTTCATTTATTTGATAAAGCTTCATTTGGTGTGATTTAAAATCTCCCCCTCATCAGGCTCGGCTCCCCTAAAGCACAGCCTCAGCGCCACGCCAAAATGCCTCATCAGCTGAAAACACACACACAAACACACTTGGTTGAACACACACACACGGACAGCCTGAGTGTACACACACACACACACACACACACACACAGACAAGCAAACTGGTACGCGAGGACATTTTTCACCGGATGACTTAGAGTGAGGCATATTTAAAGAGGTGTAGGGAGTTTTGTGGAGGTTGTGGCTTGTAGTGAGTAGCTCGAGGAGGAACTTTTAACAGGTAGATGGTTTATCGTCTGCGTGGAGGAAATTCTTCACAACTGTAAGGGTGTAGCAGCAAATTTGTATCAGTGTTGATGTAGTTCTGTTTAGTGATTGTCACTTTTTCTTGTGGTTCCACCTCCCTAACCCTCACTGAGTGGTCGAATAAACCCTCAAGGCATGTTTTGTCGGGTATAACTGCCATACTGGGAGGAAAATTAAAAGGTGAAGCCATTAGAATAAAATGTGTAATCTACTGGACTGGTCAGTGCTCTATGGACATTAAAATGTGGCCCAAAGTGTGTCCTACCTTATTCAGAGATGAGGGAAGTATGATTAACCAAGCATGAAGTTCTTCAAGATGCCAGGACCTATTTTACTCTGATGCTGGTGGCTGCACCTGCAAGTGTTTGTTAGGTGTTTGTTAGGTATGGAAACACTGCATGTGCACCCCCAAGCTAAATCGGTTAGTAAATTCAGTGTATTCACTGCATATCTGTATAGCGCCAATGACTGTCATGGAGATCATACGGGATGATTGGGCGAGGGTGGCCCTGCAAAAGACAAGCGAAGGCCCTTTGCCTTCTTTACAGGGTGATAATAAAGGCATTAAAGTGTGTTGGGGTGCTGTCACTGCATGTTGTATTAAGATAATTTTTGCACAGTTAGAATTAGTTAGACATAAGTAATATCTCATCCACCGTATTGGTAATCAATGATTTTTTCCCATCTTAAATTAGTATTTAGTATCAACCTCAGTCTAGCACTAGTCATACGGTAGACTGGCATCTCATATATACCCGTATGATTTCCAAAGAGCGTTATCAGTGGTCCTAGACGACAATACCTTTTGGATAGACCTACAACCAATCAGACCAATGAAACATGGCATATCGCTGTGGAGTGACCCATGCATGTTGAGGAGGTGCTTGGTCCAAGCATGGAAAACATGCAGCCTGGTCACAAACTAAAATTACAGTTAAACAGTAGAGAATCTTGATTGGTATTTGATTAGCACTGCCTAGTTTGACAGTTTGATCTGAGTTTTGTGAGTTGAACTGGATGCCAGTCATCATATCAAATCTGCAACATGTTAGATAAACAGTTCAGACTGACCCGTCAAGGCCCAGGACACATGACCACATGCAAATAAAACAAGTATGTCAGATTTGTCTGGTTCCCAGGATAGTCATAAGGTACAGATAGGAAGGCAGCAGTATTAAATGGTATGAAAAGATTCTTAGTTGGTTTGAAAGTACCAAGGACACTTTGCAAGGAGTCCATGCATGAAGGAAACTTCCAAAACAAGCAGAAACAGTCCTGTGACCCGATCAGGACATGTCAGATGGTCCCTGTCCCAGGACTCTCAGAGACTGAGGCAAAGACATTTCAGCTCCTAATCCCAAATCCCAGAGAACGCAGTGTCTGTGTACCTGAGGTTTTTAGTTTTACAAGGACTTTAATGCTTAAAGGGTCAGTTCACCCTAATGACAGAATCACCGTATTACTACTAGCTACTACTTTGTGGTATCCAGCCATTTTGCAAGCTTGCCTGAAAAATGGAGTATGTGCGTGAATACCAATCATCTCTCCCTCTCTGTAATAAGTTAATACACTCGCTGGCAGAATCATAGTGTGTGTGTGTGTGTGTGTGTGTGTTTGTGTGACTGTGTGTGTGTGACTGTGTGTATACACAATAATAGGCAATGGATCAACAAAATATTGCTGATGTGTGTGTGTGTGTGTGTGTGTGTGTGTGTGTGTTTGTGTGTGTGTCAAAGTATTACCTGTGCTTCGATGCATTAGTTACTGTAATAATGTCTGCTTTTGTGTGTGTGTGTGTGTGTGTGTGTGTGTGTGTGTGTGATTGTTTGAGTAGCCACCTGCAGTGGAAAGAAGAGATAAAGAGTGAAAGGAGGAGGAGGAGAGAGTGAGTGTGAGTGTGAGTGTGTTTGTGAGGTCAGTGTATTTGGCAGGGCAGGGCTTGTTTGTGGCCATCAGAAAGCCATTTTAATTAACGAGAGAGGACACACACACATGCACACACACACACACACCAGTTTTTTGCAATGCTCACCAAAATTACTGTTGCCAAAAATTTCTGCTCTCTAATTGCTTCCGATTTCTTTCACTCTCAAAAGAAGGAATAGGGTGAAGTGGGAGGCGGAAAGGGAAAAGTGAGAAGGCCAGTCAGTGCAGGAAACAGGAAGGAGTGACTTACATTCTGCAGTCAACTGGAGGAAAAAAGGAGAGGGAGAAGTCAACAAGAAGAAATTATAAGACAAAAAGTGTGAGAAGAAAGGAATCAACAAAGATAAGGAGAAGGAGAAGACAATACAGAACCAGAAAGAAAAGAGAAAACAAAACAGATATACAGACAAACTGCAGGGAGGTGAAGAAATGGGAGGAAACGAGAGAGAGGGGTGCACACACACACATGCACACACAGGGAGTTTAACCTCCTGCTTTCAGCAGGTTGTTAGGCCAGCAGAGTGTGTGTCTGCTGAATAATAGATAGTGCAGCAGGGTAGCATGTAGTCTGGAGACACACACACACACACACACACACACACACACACACGCACAGCATCTGTGAGCTGCATATGGTTACTGTAAATTGATTTGCAACAAAATCCAGCAAGTTGTTCATACCATGGTGACTTATAGTGATTTGGGGAAAAACAAACATAGGTAGGAGTGCAGTGTGATAAATCAAAATAACATATTTCCACTATTGCATTATACGGTAACACACAGACATCCTGCAGTAAGAAACACAAACTGTTCACAATGAATTTGCCCACAGGATGGCAGCATGTTAGCAGTGTGCTAGCTCAGCTTTTGATGCAAGATATTACAATAAAGAAGAAAAAGACTAGCCAGAAATAACACATATATATGTTCTTCTATACAGTATAGTTAAGAAATAAGTTAGCTACATAGATCTGCAGATCTGCATTTTTTGTTGACATCAGGATTGACACATTAATGTTAACAACCTTGTAACCAGTTTACTAATAAATCATATCAGCAGTTCATGAAGGGAGGGAGAAGGTGGAAGAAACTAGTGCTAACAACAAGAGCAACAGAGCTAACAGTAGTAATTGGGGGAAGTTAGCTCCATGGTTACCTCAAACTCACTGGGAGAGCGGTGCTCATCAGAACTAATGTTAAATGTCCTGATCGGGATGCAGGCATTATCAGTTTGCAACCACTGTATGCACAACCATCTCCTGCAGAATCGAGCAAGACATGAACACGCAAGAGTTGACAGTTTGTAAAAAGGGTTTTTAGGTCATCAAGCATTGCTCTTCTGCAAACTAAATAGCATGAGACTGCATTACCAGGCCTTGTCATTGCCTTTTGGCTATATTATACATTATTTCAAGAACACATTTATCAAACTATGTAAAATAGCTACAGAAAAAAAACACAGTTTGTACCAATAATATTAGCAAACTATCATTCCGTAGACTTTCAAAATTCATTAATTTATTCTTAACTGATTATCCCGACCCGGGTTGCACAGTCAGCCATTCACACTCTTATTCATATCTACAGGCAATTTTAGAGCTTGAGGAAGCTGGAGGACCAATAGACAACCCAAGCTTACACAGGGAAACATGCCATTTCCACACAGAATAGTCACAAACCAAATTCGAACCAGTAATTCAAACCCACGTGGTGTGATGCTAACCATTACACCACCCTGTAGCCTGTAAATTTCAAAATCAAAGCCATAATTCATTTCTGTCCCTAGTTTTGCTCCCAAATGACATTCGGGTACGTTCCACAAGTAGGTGTGTGTGTGTGTTGCGTCTGGCAGCCGGCGTGTGCTGTGCAGTTCAGCATCGTCTTGTTAGTGTGTACTCCTCAGACCGGCCTGTCTCATCCTCTCACGTCAACCGGCAGCCCCTTCTCCCTCACACACACACACACACACACACACACACACACACAGACGCACAGAGGCCGTCCTCCGGCCATAGTGTCAATGTCAACGTTGCATCTGGTAAACACAACAATAGACACGTACTCCTACCACACACACACATACAGACAGACACACACATTCAGGCTAACAGGATAATGACTGGCCAATTAGGCACAGGCTTGATCTGTCTGGATGTATCCAGTCATCTTAGCCCCTCCAGCGGCCATTACTCAGGCATGGACACACACAGATACACACACACACACACACACACACACACACACCACACAACACATACAAACACACTTGACTGGATGGAGCGCTGTGAAAAGCTTACTGCTCCACTAGGCGACCTCTGTGAGTCAGCCTGTGTGTGTGTAGGAATTTTATTCTCACTGACCGTTTTTCAGTTTAAATTTAATAATGTCAGTCATTGCTGCCCTTCTCTTGCGTCTGATGTTCAGGCAACAGTTTGTAATGCGGTGTGCTCACCAGTCTTTCCTCAAGCCTTTTCTCTGTGTGTGTGTGTGTGTGTGTGTGTGTGTGTGTGTGTGTGTGTGTGTGTGTGTGCGTGTGCGTGTGCGTGTGTGCGTGTGTGCGTGTGTTTTAACAAACTGAGTGAGAGGAAAATGTAAAATTGAGGAACTTTCAGGGAATTAATACAGCAGTGACATGCATACAGCAACAACACGGGTCTAGATTCAGTATAAAATCAAAGTCGTCTGCATAAAGTTCAAGTAGAGTTAAGTGTATTTACAAAGACTTTAAAACAAACAGATGAGTCACAGTGCTCTTTGCAGGAAAAGCAGAGATGCAGAAACACAAAACAACAACAAATAATCTTAATACATCATGTTTTCTGTCTTTATTGTGCAAAAATGAACCAGTAATTTAGATCTACGTATATCAGTCAGTTTTTAACTTTAACAGAAACTTTAACTTTTGTGGTCTAACAGAATGCTGGATAGATTTTTGGAAATGAGTCGCAGATCAAGAAACAGTCATTTTTTAATGCAGTTCTGACATTAGAGAGTGTAATAAATTTATGGAGAAAGGGGAAAATGTGAGAAAGGTCCCCAGCAGGACTGCTAGGACCGGGACTGAATACATTTGAAAGAGAAGTTGATGAGCAGTTTCTTTGCCACTCTACTCTGATTTCAATATGCATGTGTTTCAGGCATGTGTGTGCCTGTGTGTGTGTTACGATTTGGTGATGTTAGCCTTAACTCCAGCTCCACTCCGTTTGAATGGATGATCCTCACCACCATCATTGCAAACTGCATCGTCCTGGCTCTGGAACAGCACCTTCCCGATGGAGACAAGACGCCTCTGTCTGAACGACTGGTAACAAACACACACAAATACAATTTGTCCGTCTTTCATTTCTGTCCTTCAAATTTCCCCTAATTATAAGACACATAGGACAGTATAAACTGAGCAATTTCACATGTTGGGACTTTTGATACGTGTGCAGATTGATCTGCTTAACTTGGAAGTGGGATCAAAATTTGGCTTTAAAAGCAATGTAAAAAAACTTTATTTTACGTGAAATTTTAAATATAAAATACAGTTATTCTGATGAAATATCACTATTTTAAGCTACTTTTGGTGACGGACGCATTCATCACACATTATTCATTCAAGGACCTTTTGAATATGCAACAATAATTTCTCTTTTTTTTTTAAGTTTTTGGCTGATAAATGGTGTCATTTTGTTCCCCAATAAACACATTCAGTGTGAACAGAAAATAACCCACACTCTGCCTGTTGCTGAGCCTTTTCTTTTTTCCTCACTTCCTGTCCTCTCCTCATCTAATCTACCCCTTACTCCCTTTTTCATCCCTTCTCCTGTTTTCTCCCCCTCTCCTCCCTCCCCCCTGCAGGAGGAGACAGAGCCCTATTTTATAGCCATCTTCTGTTTTGAGTCGGGGATAAAGATCCTGGCTCTGGGTTTTGCGTTACATAAGGGCTCCTACCTGAGGAATGGCTGGAACGTCATGGACTTCGTGGTCGTACTAACCGGGTGAGTCTTCAGTCATTTTATTTTAACTTTACTTTTGTTTCTTTAAGTCTTTATCTTTTTTTTCCCTCCGGCAATTATATAATTTTCCCTTGCTTTTTTCTGTTTAGTGTTGTATTTTTTTTGCTGTTCATGTGTGTTTTAATTTTTTTTTGACTGTTGTCCACATGGTGCCTAATGTGCACCTCCCTCTGGATACTGAAATGTGTAGGGTGTGTTTCCATGGCTACCTGTCCCATATAGTTGGGGCAAACAGGTTGAGTCTTTTCCCTAGACTGAAGAATCTTAATTACAACATCACAAAGCTACACACAACCACAAGCAATTTTTGTTAAACAAACAGGGAGAGCAACTGGGTCTGTGAAGGTCTCAGGACAGAGGCTGCTGTAAGGCCCTTTGAGACAAGCCTGTGATTTTGGACTGTATAAATAAATGTATTTGAATTGACCTGAAAAAAAACACAGCAAATGAATCAAAACTGTTACTTCCTTAATTTCACTCAATTCATGGAAGCTTATGGGCTAATGATTGTATAATTTGATCCCATAGACACTTAACAATTAGGTCAAGAGCGCCTAATATTGCTGTTTGAGACGACTTTAGACTACACCAAAAGCAAAAAAAAGAATCTGTCCTCAGTCATTTATTATTTTCTGACTCTGGGAAATTTGGAAACAATGAATTTCCCCCAAACTATTGTATGTATTACTGTAACTTTCTCTTTTACAAAACCACACACATTGAGGCTATTCCATATGAGTCGGAGCCCCCTGCAGAGGACCACCTCCCACTTTGAAAACTTCAGGTCTAAATGTATCAACCAGTTTTCTCTTAATCGCTTAATCTGATTTGAACCAGTTTGTACAGATATATCTGAAATTATGTTTCTGCCAATATCAGATTAAAGTGTATTTAAGCCCACTGAGTAAAAGGATCATTGACAAAGGACCAATGGCTTACTGGTCACTATTCCTGATAGAGGCTACTCTGTGTGAGCATATGTGGATGATTGATAAATTTGTCTTGCTTTTATTTTTTATCAAGAGGTATTGGGAAGTCAATGTGAAAAGTAATGAAAAAATAATTTAATTATTGCCCCTGTTACAAACTCTGGTTGATCTTTTTCAAAGCCAGCTGTTCTTTTAAAAAACTTGCTGATACCAAAAGCTTAATATAAGTTCTCTTCACCATTAGAAGACTTGATTAGTGTAACCAGAGCTGATCAGAGACTACTAGCAGAAGGAAACAGATGACAAAATGCATGGGAACAAATTTGTAAAAAAAATCGGTAAAAAATAAAATATGGAGATGGGAACAAGACATAATGTTAGTCAAGACTGAAATACAGACATTATAGTACATTCGTACAAAACATTCACATTTCAGTGAATCCAGTTCGATTTCAAGTGTGCTTTATTAGCGTGTATTGTAGCTGTAATTTTCACATATTACATTTCTACACTTGATTTTCTGTGTGTGTGTGTGTGTGTGTGTGTGTGTGTGTGTGTGTGTGTGTGTGTTTTTGTTTGTGTTTGTGTGTGTGTGTGTGTGTGTGTGTGTGTGTGTGTGTACTGTATGCCTTTTATAGTAGCACGACTTCCTCTCTTGTCTGATCTCACACAGACACAGCAGAGGTCTGGTTTGACAAGGTGTGTGTATGATCAGAGCCACACCCACTCAATCGCAGGCCTCCTTTAATGAGGACAAACACACACACACACACACACACACACACACACACACACACACACACACACACACACACAGGCTGGATCAGAGCAGCACTGCAGGGAGCAGCAACCAGGGCAAAGTGAAATGTCACTTCTCCGAGAGATGGGGGAGCGGGTTTGTTGTTATGGCAATAACTGAGAAGATGGTAGCAGAGTTTGCTCCATCTCTCTCTCTCTCTCTCTCTCTCTCTCTCTCTCTCTCTCTCTCTCTCTCTCTCTCTCTTTCTCTCTTTTTCTCTGTTCATTTAGATTTGTGCATTATGAGAATAAGACATGCAAAAGTCAATGTGAAAACAAGAAATATCTTATATCAGATTACAACAGCAGCTGTGTAACAAACGAAACACAACATTTAATCAAGAAACTCACTGAGAAAGCACCAATCGTTTTTCTTAAGCTTCAAATCTGCGACTTTTAATGTCTGAGGCAGGAAAATGTGTCGTTGGCCGTCAGTCGCTTCGCCTCGTCACTCACCTTCACACAATATTAACTGCTACCACGGTGTTGTAGAAGCAGGCAGAAAATGTAGCCAGTCCCTGTTAAAGGTGTGTTCACATGTAGCAGTGTTGGTGAAAACACACACCAAGGTGGTAGGAAAATGTGTCTGAATGTTGAGCTTTATGAGGTCTAACTCTGGTGCATTAAAAATATGTAACAAAACATACTTAATTCAAGGCCCATTTACTTGATCTTCTTCCAGCACTTACGGATTCCAAAAAAATATAGAGTCAGCAAACTTTAACAGTCAATTTAAATGACTATTGAATCTGTGGTTTTAATCACAGAAATCTGGGCGAGTAGGGCCCTACTATATTAACCTGTATTGTTGGCGGTGCCCTCTAGTGGCCATTGTAATTATAAATGAAAGGGGAAGTGACGTTTCAGAGTGTGAAAGCAAAGGAAGAAGTATGGGAATGTAGTATGAAGAACGAAAAGTTGCAGTTAGGGTGGATGGGAGGTTAGGTAAAAGGGTCAAATGATGGTAGCTCCCGTGTTACTTGAAAAAACGTCTTTCAACTTCAGTGAATAACGTTTTAAGTAACCAATGTAACTATGTCACTTCCAGCATTAACGGCATCCTCATAGCTACTTTACTTTTTGGCATTTCTTTGCTTTTTATTTTACTTTTTAGTTTTCCAAAAACCAGGAACTTGTTTTGCCCTAAGCTAAGGGAAACTTAGGGGATTTTGTTATAGCAAATTTGATTTATAAAGTGCTTTTAAAGGTACTCAAAGTTGCTTAACATAACAAATTGAGACAAATGCAAAATACAGAAAAGAAAAATAGAGTTGAGAGTTTATGAGTTCAGGTTTGGTGGTGGGAGTCAGGTCTTGTAAGCAATCTTGAAAAGGTTTTAGGTTGATTTTTGAAGGCATGGAGTGATTCTGAATTGTGGATGTGTGTAGGGAGGGAGTTCCAAAGGTTTGGGCCATCAGTGGAAAAGGCTCTTTCACCGTTCCTGGTGATGGGGGTCAGAAGGTTGGCATCGGAAGATCTGAGGTAGTGGGTGGGGGGAGTCTGTGCGGTATGGGGGACCAAGGTTATTGAGGGCTTTGTCGGGGATGAACAGGTTCTTGAAGTGGATTTGGTGCTGGATAGGGAGCCAGTGAAGGTCCTGAAGGATGGGCGTGATGTGTTCTTTGCAGCGGGATTGGAAATACCCTAAAACGAATAAAACTACAGACTATTTCGGTGCCTAAACGAAACAAAGTTAAGTTAAATGTGACGAAGGAGCGAGCGGGTCATTGAATTGGCTGATAACAACCTATAGAATGTAGAGTGGAACCCTACTATGCCATGTTTTATGGAGTGATAAGTCCTGATAAATGCCCATTCAAACACACAACTTTTTCTCCGATGCTGCTCGAGCTGACCGGTATCCTCCAGAAGGGTTTTCCAGCTCCGATGTTGCTGAGGTAACCTCAGAAAATGTTTCAAACGGCATGGGGCTAAAAGTGTCCGGGCCAGACTTTAACTTTTGAACTTTGGTTCTGCATTAAGTGCATCAGTCTACAAATTGTCTGTGATTATTGGGCACAAATACACAAACCTCCTAATTGTACATTTTGTACACACTTTGAACCTGCACTTTCCACCCTAATAATCAAAATATCAAATTATTGCTCATGTTCATCCCTCTAGTAGAGTTCTAGAGACTTGGTATAATCTATGCCAAGGACTTTGTCTTGTTTTCTCCTTTAATGTGTCACCCATAGATGGATAGATAGATGTGTGCACAGATAAATAGACAGAGAGAGAGATATAGAGAGAGCGAGGAAGCCCTGTGAGAGATGAAACCTCCCCTTGCCAGAACAGCAGTAGAGTAGAGCTGTACTACTGCAGCTAGATAATAGAGGGAGGAAAAAGGAGGAGGTGGAAGAAGAAGAGGACACGTGACGATGTCTCTCCGATCCCCTGGGCTCTGGATAACAGGACAGAGAGAGAGAGAGAGAGAGAGAGAGAGGGAGGGAATACAAGATGGGTTTGGCTGTTAAAGAAGGCATGAGAGGGACGGAGAGCAGAGAGAGGAGGGATAGCTGGAGGAGGAAGACCACAGGAAGGAGGGAAGAGTGATGGGTGGAGGAGTGGGGGAGGCGGTGGGAGGTGAGAGTGATGTATGGAGAGAGTGAGAGGTTTGGAGAAAGGATGGGAGGAGGAGAAGAGGGCAGAGATGGAGATGGAAGAAGGGGGGAAGGGAGAGCGAGGGAAATGAGAAAGAGCAAACGCCGAAAGGAGCACGCTCAGAGAGGGAACGTGTGTGTGTGTGTGTGTGTGTGTGTGTGTGTGTGTGTGTGTGTGAGCGCTGCAGTAACCTGCTTTTCCCTGCTCCCTATGATCAATCACTCAGCACAGCCTATATAACACACACTCTCACACACACACACATCCTGTATTTCTGTATTTAGATAATGTATACGCACAATTACCATGCATGGCCTATATTGCCAATTATAGTCATACTTCAAGGGTTCATGTTTATTCATATAAAACATTTTAAATTGAATGCAAGGTCTTGGTTTGAACACATGCTGCAAGAGGCAAGCATATGTTTACCATGTTTCTTCTCTGTGTGTGTGAGAGTGTGTTCCTGTCTGTGTGAGGACCGCTTTAAGACCTTGAGAGGGAAAACACATCGTACTTTGGGTTTAAGTTTGCATCTTTTTCATGATGAAGGAACTTTACTAGATGTCCTGACTGCTGTGTTTGGAAGTCATTCTAAAAAACGTCAATTAATGAGTACTGGCTAGAAATCAGTCTGTTCATCCAGCCGACACTACACATCATGGCAAATTCTGGTGGAGTCCCATTGAATTTGGTATAGCCATTCAAGGTCCCCAATGATAATCATGGTTTTTGAGGCCCATTTACCTTTGAAATAGTGCCTACACCATCCTAGACTCCAAGATAGCACTCATTAATTTCAGTAAATTTGCTGAACCAAACCTGCTTTGCATCCACATTCTCTGACCCAAATTTAATCCAATCTTATGTATAAAAACAGCAGTCAATTTTCATAGTTTAAAAAATCACAATAGCATAATACAATTCAATACTATATTCATTATTGTAATTATTACCATGTCTATCATTTAAGGCTTCTCATCAGTTTTTCAAATGTTCTTTTTTAAAGCAAAAATTCAACTTTGTTGAGCAGGATTCTACAAAATTAGACAAGAGCTGTTTTCAACATGCTGCTGACATGTGACCACAACACATTGTTGACATAAGGTTGAAGGTTCAATTTATTGCCATATAGTGTAAACACAATTGGAATTTTTTACAGCCGGTCATGCATGGATGTGGTTGACAGAAAGGACATACAAGACAAGACATGATAAGACAAGATGACAGTGCAATGGATTGATAGGTGCTGTAATTGATTATACTGATAAATAACAAAGTGACAAAGTGCAAACACTGCGTTCAGTCCTGGTGGGGTATTGTGTTGAGCAGCCTGGCGGCCGTGGGGAAGAAGCTCAGGCAATGCCGGTTCTTGGGAGCCTTAGCCTTCTTCCAGAAGGGAGCATTTCGAACAAGGCAAAAACCCGGATGTGAGGGGTGTGCCATGATTTTTCTTGCCCTCCTCACAGTCCTGGTGTTGTGTAGCGACTCCAGGGAGGGTAGAGAGGTGCCGATCACCCTCTCAGCCGAGCGGATCACCCGCTGCAGATGACCTCTGTCATCTGTCATGTTTTTAATGCAGTGAAATGGTTACGTTTACGCACCAAGACCCCTTCCTTAAGGTTAGACACCAAAACCACTTTCTTAAGGTAGGGAAAAAGCACTAAAAGCCTCAGAAACAGTGGGACACAAAGGCTGGTCTTCTGGTTGAAAAAACAGGGGGTTGATCCAGCCATCACCCCTCCAACCAACCAGACAAGCACTCTATGTTTCTTTTAACATTACCTTGATTTGTAGCCAGTCAAAATTTTGTATAATACATCAGATTCTAGTGCATCTTTTTCGCATTGAAGGAGGACAGCCTGACTTTTTGAAGGAAGTCTTTGGGAGAAAATTTGGTTTCTGCAACAGAAGATTTTATTTTCTTGCAGGAGGCTACCCTTGTCAGCCTCTGGGCTAATATGATGATTGCCACAGCTCCAAAATTCCCTTTTAACAACAGAAATGGCTGTAGAGTCTTATGAAATTTCCTCATCATATTCATGATCCCAGTATGATAATCCCTTATGATTTTAATGACCACATGGCCTTTTCTTATGTTGCCACCTTCAGGACAAACACAAAAAAAGGCTCCAAAACAGCTAAATCATCATTGTTGGGTCCAACACTTCCATAATATGGTATGTTCGGACATTGCAGCATCAAGGCACAGCTGCTTCAGACTTTTACTATAGTTTGTTTTTATGTGTGAATAGTTTCGGTCTATCTATTTCTCGACTTTTCTCTCCCTCTCTGGGTTTCTGGGAGAGTGTATGCTTGTACCGTGCGAGTCGTGACTGAGACGGCTTCTGTCTACGTGTTGTGAAGTGTATGTGTGTGTATGCATGCATGTGTGCTGACTTCATTCTTGGCAAACACACTGGAGAGAGAGATACTTGATGAGGACAAGAATTAATGAGAGAGGGGAAAAGAGGAGAGGACACACACATACACACACACACACACACAGAGTGACCGGTGTATTTAGTATTCAGGGATGACAGTCCATTGATTTTCAGTGCCGTGGTGTGACGTCACAAAGTAATCTAATCATTTACGGTAGACTCTGGGCCAGTCAGTCAATGAGAGGACACCATAGACGTCCCTGCGACTCTTCTAATGGATGTTCACAGAGATAGTGTTCAAAAATAGACCTCTTTCATAAGAACTATATTCTTCTTTTCTTATGTTTTAATAGTATCATGTGTACTTTTCCAGATTATTTATAGGGCGCTGTGGCTTTGACATGGTGAAACTGCAGCAGAAACTTAAAGGAACATTCCAGTGAAAGCAAATCTTTTGACCAGTCACTTCTTGTAGACGTGAAAGTTTGCTGTAAAATTGTATTTTCTTGGAAGACAGTGGCTTTAGTCAGCAGACATGCAAACATACTGCATCTAAACTGCTTTAATAATGTTAATGTTGGCCTAATGTAGGCTACACATGCACTTTCAGCTGTATTGAACAGGAAAAAAATGAAATATTAGAGCAAAAAAAAGATGGTCAGGACATTCATTGGGGTCTGATCAAGTCTGATCAATAGTTTAAGTTGGTGGTATTTCCATAATCATTTAAAACTTCTGCAACCTTCATCAGGATCATCAAGTTGCCTCCTACTCCAAACAAATATAATTACCTAATTTGTATGCCAAAATTATTCTTTTTCAGCTATGTTTGTCTATCATGTTGCCTTCCATTATTTGACATTTCCATATACATTAAGACATTTCATAAAATGAGGAAGAATTTATGTTATTTCCTGCTCTCTGGTTGCAACTTGAGAAACAGATGAAAATAAAATTAAAAAAGAAACATATTGGCTTGCAGCAGATGGAATATTTTTTATCAAGATTAATAAAGGAGTGATAGGATTCTGGAGATACCTTTAAAACAGCAATATGTGTTGTGAAACAACTTTCTGGGGTCATCTGAGATTTTCTTCTAGAAAATGTCAGATAAAGTGACTACAAGGGATCTACTGTGCATGTAAACGTCGACAGGCTTCATGTTTATGATGACACAGATTAACTTCTGATGAAACTATTTAAACCCAGGGTTGACAATGGACACTGGTGGAAAAAGTATTCAGATCCTTTACTTCAGTAAAAGTACTAATACCACACTGTGAAATGACTCCACTACAAGTAAAAGTCCTGCATTCAAAACTTACGAAAGTAAAAGTACAAAAGTATCAGCATCAAAATGTACTTAAAGTATCAAAAGTAAAAGTACTTGTTATGCAGAATGGACTCACTCAGATTGTTTGATATTTTCAAATATATAATTAGATTATCATTACTGATGCATTTATGTAAGTAGAATTGTAATGTTGTCAGGTATGGCTATTTTTGACGACTTAATATACTGTTTTGTGATTAAGTTTACTAAAGTTTGTAATCACTTTAAATTGATCATGTTTTTCATGTGAAATATTGACCTGAAAAGTTACATAAGCTGCCTGTAGTGGAGTAAAAAGAACAATATTTGCCTCAAAATGTAGTGGAGTAGAAGTATAAAGTTGCATAAATGGAAATAGTCCTGTAAAGTACAAGTACCTCAAAATTGTACAGTACTTGAGTAAATATTCTTAGTTACATTCCACCATTAACAATGGGTGTCAAAAATGCACAGAAACAGGCGTTCTGATATCAAGTGGTTTGAACTTGATTTAATTTGCATATGCATGAGATGGAAACCGTCTTTTTCTGCCCAGAATGCAGGTGAGACCGAGAAACCTCAAGGGGCTTTTAAAAACATCTCGCCTCATGTCGGGGGGAAAAAGATGGCATACTGAGTCACTTGTATAGCTGGCAAGGATACCAAATGACATCAGAACTCAACACAGGGGGAAACAGGAGCCTGTGACTCACTGCAGAGACGACTCACAGCTGAGTTTTGCGTCAGAAACAGGACAGATTAGATGAAACAGGTTCATAAAGATATGTATCCGGCTTTATTGACTCAGGCCGGCAAAAATAGTTCCAGACGAGGCCTGGGAAGGTGTGAATCAGGTCACTGTCCAACACGAATAACATTTAATTTAACACTTTGAATCAGTGCATGCAGGTGTTACAGTAAGTACAGTCCCTCCTCTGAGAAAATACTGTATGAACATTGAGCGAGGTAATGAAGTCCAGCAGGGAGAGAAAAATGAGGTCACTGAGAGGGGGAGAGTACCTGGCTGAAAATTGTCCCTTTGCCATCACTTCCATTATCATTATTACTCTGCAGTCATTTACAGGCTCATCACTCTCCTATACATTCTCCTATACCCTCCAACTATGCGTCCTGCAGGCTATCTGCTGCATCTGAACACACCGTTCATGTAAACGGTGCCGGCTTTGTAATAGTTGTGCGTTAGATAATCCTCCACAAGCTTATCTGATGCACACAAGTAAAAGACAAGGTGGAGGTGACAAGGATTTCTGTATGAGGAGGCCTCAAAATGGAAAATCAAGTTTATGTAAGCTGTGTTTCAATCTTGGAACTGGTCTGAAAACGACTTAGCCTTTGGGGGTTAAAGTTAATATTTCTGGGGTTTCCGGTCGCTCCAGTCATTGACAGTAACCATTTCATTCCCACTCTTTTGCACTCAGTTGGACTTTTTACATGCATGCAGCCAGTGGTGGAAAAAGTATTCAGATCCTTGACTTCAGTAAAAGTACTAATACCACATTGTGAAATTACTCCACTACAAGTAAAAGTCCTGCATTCAAAACTTACTGAAGTAAAAGTACAAAAGCTTCAGCATCAAAATGTACTTAAAGTATCAAAAGTAAAAGTACTCGTTATGTAGAGTGGACCAACTCAGGTTGTTTAATATATATTTCAAATAAAATATTTGATAATTTGTATTGATACATTTATAAGCAGCATCTTAATTTCCTCGTGATAGGGCTCAGTTTAACTACATAATGTACTTTTAAAGGTTTATGGTTTAATACAAATTTTTTTTTAAATCTCATCAATTTAAATGTATCATGATTTTCATGTCAAAAGTAGCTAAAACTGTCAACTAAATGTTGTGGAGTAAAAAGTACAATATTAACCTTAGTGGAGTAGAAGTATAAAGTTACAAAACACGGAAATACTCAAGTAAAATACAGGTACCTTACATTTTTACTTAAGTACATTTCTTAAGTAAATGTACCTAATTACAGTCTAACAGTGCATGGAACTAAACCCTGCTCAAACCTTATTGGTTAACTGAAAACAGACTACATTTGGACTACAACCTTCCAATTGGAGGTTTCGTTTGTATCTTTTGTTGTCTGTCATTTTGATGGATAGGATTGTAAAAAAAATGCTTCATAATCTGTTATTACCCACCATTTTCATTTAAAATTTTCAGTGATAAAAATACATATTTTTTTTATTCATTTAATAGTCATTCTTTAAAATCATTATTATACAGATCAAACTCATAGTTATGCAGTTTTAATGGCATGGAAAGAAAAGTGAGCAGAGCTCTAGTTTCTTCTTTTTTCACCTTTTTTTATCAGTGCCATCATAATCATTGGGCTTTTTAAAGAAACTTTAAACTCTCCTGTGACATTTTGTGATTGTAGGCTACTAGCTAATATTATTAATGAATATGCCACCAACTGGGTGTTTATAACTTAAACTTACAGGAGATAACCTTCAGTTTTCGAATCCGTCAAAATGACAGATGGCCTTCAGATGTTGTTGTTGTCATTGTTAAAAACTACTGCTACTACTTTGAATGAGTGTTTTTTGTTTACCATGGGGACTTAGTTAATCAGTTAATTTTGTATATATTTCATCTGATACAATTGCAAACCAACCAGACATTTTGAAACATCATGTATGAAATAAAGTAGGTGACATGTCCCTTTATACTTTAAACACTTTTTTCTAAAAGCCTGCTTCAGTGTGTGGTGCTTTGTGCACACCCACACACCCTTTTGAACAGAAATAGAGTCAAAGACACAAACACACACCTACAGACACACAATGTGAGGGCAGCAGGGTGGTAAAGTTAGGCATTAGACTGGCTCATCATCACACCCACAGTGCTGACAAGCATTTTGTCCTGCTTAAGTGTCCTTTAGCAAGACACTTAATCTCTATCAGCTCCAGCTCTGCCGCTCTCTACCTGACTCTGACCTCTGACCTCTCTGGCAGAGAAGTGAGACCATAATAATGTTTTCTCCTCCAGGGGATGAAAATATTTTACCTCTTGGATGACATAACACCTTTTCTGGCAGACATGTAATTATTCTAAATGCATCAACTTGGTCATCTTTGTCGGTACCGAATTTAGTTTCTGTCTGGGAAATGACCACCAATGCTCACAAATTTATTGGCAGCCGGAAAGTCAAGTAAAGTCCAATAAGCTTTACTAATATTGAATTTTCATAATAGTTAACCTACATATTGATTGTTCAACAAGTTCTCCAACCTAAACGACAGAAGAGGTCGTGTGTAAGTATTACAAATTACGGCACGTATGGATGTATCGTGGCTCACGTTTTGCGGCTCGCGGTACAGCGGCGCATTCCAAAAATAGCACACATCGCACACTCGCAGTTATAAAAAAGGCTGCAGTTTCTGTAGATTTATCTGTAGAGTTATAAAACCACTAACCTAGGTTCAGGGCCAAAAACTTCCTGTAAGGCGTTATAAAAGACAGTTTAAAAAGTAAATAAATGTATGTAAATACCGGAAGTTAAGTAGTTATGAGGGTCACATGAGCCACAGAAGTTACGTTCAAGTACTCACGTAAACAACGTAACTTAATTTAAAAATCGTTTACTTTTGTTTTCACCCAGGACTCTAACACTACTCGCCCGGGTGAAAGTTTGCCATTTGTTCGACATTGTCAACACAGAACAGAGAAGCTTGGATTAAACACACATGTACTTAGCTCCATTTACCTTGTATTCTGGCCACATGATGACTTTAAGTCCAATATCTATTATACTTTTCACTCTAGTTTAACCTCCATCAAGTCATGAGAAGAACATGTGGCTTTTTAGCTGCCAGACACTTTCTTTTACCATCTAGTTGCTCACTTTGTGGGTTCATTTGCTGTGGTGCAGACACGAACGTTGGTTTCATCAGAACTTTGTTTGTTTAGAGAAGCTGCCTGCTGCAGCTGGCAACAATGTTATAATAAGTGAGAGTGAACCACATATATAACAAACCAGGATTTGCCATGAAACCAAGACAGTGAGCTAAAATAAGCTCAGCTGCAAAATGTACACCATGCATGCAACCATTGAATCCATTGTTAATGTACTGATGATGTTTACTTGAGCTTTGGATATGTTAATTAGTAGCGTGAGTTAGGTTACAGGTAATTCATGGAATTTGCAGCCTAATCAACTGCAAAACATGTATCAGAAACAGAAAAGAGCAGATCATTTACGCACAAACATTCAACATACGGGACAAGTTTCATGCATGCAAACACCCACCAGCACACTGAGAGGAAAGGTACACACAAACAAGGACACAGCAGTCCAGACGCCGTGCCCTCACGAGGTCCAAGAGTCATGCTGGCAGGAGACGGAGGGACAGGTGGGCCAATCAGCCGGCTCGGCAGAGAGAGAGAGAACGAGGGAGAGAGGTGAATGGAAAAACTGGAGGAAGATTAGAGAGACAGGAAAGAATGACGTGGGTGAACGGGAGAAAGATGAGTGTCGATGTAATTAAAGGACAGGGATGGATGGAAGGGTGGAGCAGAACTGACAAACAGCGACTGCACCAGAGAATTAGATTATTAATTTGAATTTATACAGGAGGTGGAGAATCTGGCAAGGCAGATCGAACTTACCTTGCTCTGGTGCTGCTGTCGAGCAAGGCACCTTTTGCACTAATTAACTGGAACAATTTGGAGAAAATGTCTTCAGCAAGTTCAAAGGAGCAATAACAAAAACTTTGTTTCATAAATAATACTGCACACTCATCTCTCCACATTAAAATCAGCCATCAAGGTGCTTTTATGTGAAAGACTAAAGCCAAAACCCTCCAGTGGCCAGAGGGTGTCTGCAGAATATCATGCACACTCAGCAAAGCTTCCCCAGATAAATAAAGGTTAATAAACATGTATGTGATTAAAGGACAGACGGGTGGCTGGATGGAGTAAAGACGTAGATGAGAGAGAAGAAAGATGAGTCAATCTGCCCTTATTGGCAGCCTTCGTTATCCTTCCTCCACCTGTTCATACATGAAGCAAAAGAGGGAGGGAGAGAGAGAGAGAGAGAGAGAGAGGGAGAGAGAGAGAGAAAGATGGAGAAAGAAGGGATTGAAGGGAAAATAAGGGAGTTTGGTTGGGGTGGAGGTAGGGAGAGAGTCCATCAGCTGAGTGTTAGCACTCTGCTGAGATCAGCAATAATGTGAGAGCGAGAAAATGAAGAGAGGGAGAGAAAGAGGAAGGGGGGATGAGGATGGAGAATGTGGTCAGAATGAGAGTGCTTGCATCCTGCCTCTGCCAATGAAAGCTTCAGCAGCCAGGAGACTGAAAGAGAACTGGAGGAAAAAAAAGCAGAGGAATGAAATGAGAGATTAAAAAAGGGAGAAAGAAAAAACAAAACTGTGACATTGATGAAGTGAGACGGAGCGGTCAGATGACATGAGCTGGTGGAAAAGATTCCCAACCTCTGAGGTGATGGAGTCATTACAGTAACCCCCAACGCCCCTCTGCACCGAGCATATGGGCTCTCCCAATAAGAGAAAGTGATCGGGGCGTACCACCTTGATGGCGAAAGACACGGGAGATCATTGACCTGATGGTCATGAAGCATAGCTTATTGTTCCAAATAGATTGACAGAGGGGGAGCAGAGATTTGAAGGGGAAAATTATTTTGTTTTCTTCCGTTTTGGTCCTTTTACTGCCCTCACCATATCCGCACTGTTGACAGGGCAAAAGAAAAACTAATAGTGTATAGTACTTGAAGTTCTCTCTTTGAATCTTTAACTACTTTAAGAAAGGACAGAATGTCCACACGGCCTAACAGTTTACAACAAAGGTCATCTAACCTTAACACCAAACACACTAGGAGTGTTTCCACTGAGTACTTTTTGGAAAGCGGCTGAGTTTTTTGGCTACACCCACTAGTTAGTTCCCCTCAGCCTCTGTTCCCATACAGGTACTTTTGTAGCGGCTAACCAATGTGACAACAGACCGACGCGGCAAGCAGTGTTGCCAACTTGGTGACTATTCAGACACCTCTAGCAACTCCTTTTCAAAGCGACTAGCGACTAGCGAAAAATCTAGCGACTTTTCTGGTGTTATTGGAGACTAGTTATTTAATGCATTTTTAGGATTTGAGGACATAGGCAACACTGCTTTTTTTTTGATTACTGGATTATATCACTTCAAAAAAGCATTGCAATATAACAAGAAAACTCTCCAAATTGTTTGTGTGGGATATCTTATTTAACTTTTTTAGGGTCATGTATATATGTTTTGCTCCGTGCATGCTGGGAAAAGGTTCCAGCAACTCATGACCCTAACATACCTTTACTTTAGTGTTTATAGGGAACAAATGAATAATGAAGCAATAGTCAATATGTTTTGGTCAGCTCAGGACATTTACTATTTCTTATTTTGGCACCTACTTAGGCAAAGATATCTAAATAATGATAATGATTTTAATGGTGATGAGAAACAGCGCTCCCTATATTCTTGTTTCTTACACTCTGTTTGAACATATTGTTCAAATTCCTTCACTGTGCACAGTGTCACAATGAAACATTGTCCATCACGTGTGTGTGTGTGTGTGTGTGTGTGTGTGTGTGTGTGTGTGTGTGTGTGTGTAGGTGTGTGTGTGTGTGTGTGTGTGTGAGAGAGAGAGAGAGAGAGAGGCGGGTGAGGGCCCAGCGGGAGATACTAAGGGGACAGGAGTTCACACTGTGATGACACATGGCACTCCCACACTATTTCCACTTAATACACACATAACCCATGTGCACATGCACACACACACACACACACAGACATGCACATGTCACTGGCTGGAACATGTCCCGGTGCTTTGCATGCTGTGAGTGTGTGTTTTTACTATTTTTGCCAAAGAAGCCACACTGTGACAGCATGCATCACATACAACACATACATGTTATGTTTGAGCTTATGACATAATTTCAGTTTGAAGTACCGTTATCAGTAAATCTACCACTACAAATCTCACATTACACATGATACTTTTAAAATTCACATACTGGGAACGCCATTGTGTTGAATCCTCTGTTAAAGTGCCACTTTACTAAGGCTTGCATTACATAAATTGAGACCTTATCAGTGTAGCATTGCATCCTGGTTTATTACAACTTGAGTCCTATTTTTGGAATTTCACCCGTCAGACAGGTTGTTTTTAAAGCGTCAGAGCCCTGATGACAAGGGGGACAATTACTTAAGACCCTGTTTGGACCTCCGAACTGCTGGAACTGCTCTGTGTGACGGTCTCAGTGTGCAAAACAAGGGATTAACAATTCAGAAAGACCCCTTCAAGGTGATTGCCGAATCTTAAAATTGACAAAACATTCAGGTAGGAAGATGCTAAATGGGGGTACTGTGATCTCATCTTCTGTTCTCTGAGTTATAGTTAAGACTAAATGTAATGTAATAAATGTATAGATGACTTTTCTCAATGGTGACATTGAACATTATTGACAACCAGAGAATGCAATATCTGAAGGTGGGAATGCTAGCAGGTAATGTGTCAGAAGAAGTTGAAGAAGTAATAGTTTAAAAAGTGGGTTTGAGTAGAATTAAAATGAAAGTTGAACAATACCAATACTGTATACAAAATGTGCAATATATTTAGTTCATTGAAGAGCTGATGCTACACTTCAGCGGTGGCTTAAATGTCTCAGAAGAAGTTGAAGTAGTAGAAATTAAGTGGAATATTTTGGAAATCATGAGAATGAGAAAAATAATTTTTGAGTCGTTATTGAGCTGAATATTCGTTTGAATTAAGTTTCTACGTTGAAAAATGGAAGAAGATAGCATTAAAAAAAAGCAGCTGAAAAGTGATGTTAAATCAACCTTTTTAGGAGCAGAAGATCAAGAGGTGGGAATGCCTAAAACTGACAGTACAGTAAGTTCATGGTTAAACGCAACCTTAGATTAATGGTTTAGGATTTTACAAGGACTGCCTACATAGACTCAAAACCATATCTGATTCTATGTGGTTGTTGTGAAACACAACCATTTTAGCGTTCAACACACCAGCAGCAGCAGCAGAGAAAGTGGGTCATCTATACTACCTGGGCTGCACTGCATTCGTCACTGTCATCAGATCGTACTGTGTGTGTGTGTGTGTGTGTGCAGAGTGAGCACTTACGCATATATTTGAGCAGAGTGTATCTGTGTTTGTATGCAGTAAAAAAAGGCTGCACTCATTTAGTGTGTGTGTGTGTGTGTGTGTGTGTGTGTGTGTGTGTGTGTGTGTGTGGCTGCAAGTTATGCTACTGTACACTTGCACCATGCATGCGCAGGAGCTGCTGTTGTGTGAGGGGGTAGTTAAGGATAATGTGTGTGTGCGTGTGTGTGTGTGTGGGAGGGAGATGCGGGGGTTTGGAGGGGTTGAAAATCAATCGTTAGGAGACCCACTTCCCATCCCCGTTGCTGCGGCAGTGCCGAGATTCCATCAATGAGCCAGGGCTGCGTTGCCCTGGCAACGCTTATGAATGAGAGCAGGTCGGTAACCGTGGAGACTCGGCGAAGAAGAGGAATCGCCGGTTGCCATGGCAATGCCATGAACAAGGAGAGACCAGGCGAAGTGAAGGTGGCGAGTGACCCCCGAGATTCTTCCTCATCAGGGCCATCAATCGCTATCATCATCATCATCCTCATCATCATCATCATCATCATCACATCGTGTCCCTATGTAGAGGCGACACGACATCACACCTCAGGGTCTGTACATCCTGACCATAGTTTTTGACTTTTTTAAAATCTTTTATAAGTCAACACAATTTACAGTCAATTTTCTTTATAACAGCAGTAAACTGGGAGGAAATTTGAGCGTTTAACCCTCCAACAGAACTCCAACAAGCCGTTTCAGGCCGTGTATATCTTCTCCAAACTTTATTAACCAATCTCTTCCAAACATATCACAATAATAGAGGATTATGTCTGAAAACAAAATTATTCCATCTTTATGGGTGACCATGTATTTGCTTCATTACAACCTCTACTTACAGCCTCTCCTGTCCACTCTTCTCAGCTCTGTGTAAACAACCTGCAGTTCAAATCCTGCCGGCTGGTTGGTGGAGTTAGCTACCGTATGTAACAAAATCAATTAGTGTACCTTTAAAAAAGTTATCCTAAAACAGTGTAGTCATTGATATTAGAGCTTAATTAATTATTATGATTATTATTATCGTCATGGATTTATGAGGTTGTTAGAGTGTCGGACTGCTGTGAATTTTGGGCAACACCACTTTTTTGTGTTCCTTTTTAAAGTGACCGTGATGACCAAAAAGTGGAGCATCTAATTGATCACTTTATATATCACATTTTCATATTAAACACACTTTTCATGGTACTAGCATTCTGAAAACTCAACATAGTGCGCAGTTAGAACAATGGTTGGTCAAAGGATAAAAGTGATATGGCACTCTGACGTGTCTTGATATAGAAAATGATAGATTCGACAGGGAGACACCACTCGTAGAGAATTGAACACACTGTAAGCGTATAATATAGTGTGTGTATGTGTGTGCTTTACAGGTTGATTGTAAGGTGTTTCCCAGGAGTGAGAGCCTCTGTCATCACTGTCCAAACACCTTCTCCCTCTGCAGATAAAGCTCTTCCTCTCTGGAGCCTCTTCGTCTCTCCCTCTCTTTGGGGTTTCTGTCTCTCAGCAGTTAATCTCACACTTTTGACACACAGGACTATCACTCTGTTTCAATCTGCTCACTCTTTCTCTCACTCTCTGTCTCTTAGGGGATGTTCCCTCTCCTCCCCCATCAGTCTGTACTTCATCAGGGATTTCCCATATGTGTTTGTAGAATATATGTCATGTAAAAGTATGGTTTAGCAAGTGTTGATAAGCGAAGTTAAATAACATACATTTAAACTGAAAATCTAAGGGAGACATCAGTAAAGAGATGCATGGTGTCTTTTTCTCAGTTTCTCAACTACAGTACTGTACTTTTTTTTTAATCACAAATGCATAGCCTTCAAAGGGATGTCTAAAAATAAGATAAAAACACTAAATCTGAGGGAAATTATCTTGCTACATGGACAGATCATTTCACTTGGCAAGATTTCTTGAATTAAGATTGTTAAATCTGGAAAAGGGCATGTTGAACACTTAAAATAAGAAATTGACTCTTAAATCAAGATAAATTATGTAACACTTCTAAATCTAAGTTCTTTTTATCTTGGTAAGAAAGAAATAATTTGCAGTGCATCTCCTGACAGGATCCAGGTTAAACTATGCTAGCTACAGGCATGTTTCACAATAAAACGCTAGCAAAGATATGCAAAACTTTATTACGGTTCCTAGTTTTTGTAGGCCTGGTGGACGCCTGAATTTTACCTGCCTATTTAGGCTACTTTGCAAATGGATGCATAGATGATCTTGCTGTTTGGCCAGATTTAGGACAAATTCTTGTTTCAATAAACATATCCATCACCAGAATAGTAGCTAAGAATGTAAGATTAGAGCATAAAAAAAATAGAATTACAAACCACAAGTGAGAAATTGAAAGTTTATGCATAGATATAGTTTAAATAACTAACAAAGGTCGGCGTTGATAGGTGTTAAGCGACACCTATTTTTCAGTTTTCCTTTAGAAGTACACAGGACCAAAGTAGATTGTGAAATACAGCCTCCCATTTAAGCTACAATAGCTATCCATCAGTAATAACTTCCACAGGCATTTAAAAAAAAAAAAGTACTCTACTTACCTATTCTTACATAATACAAGCCTCAAAATTCAGTGTGAAAGTCTTTTTATTTTCCTGTTTCTCTCCTAATGTGACAGACAGTACTAATGGATAGCTAACTTTGACGTGATGAACAAGAGGAAATCTGTGCTGCGATATTCTGCTAACGTAAACCTACTCCCATTTATTTGTACACCCATTTACCATACCAGGATGCACTGTGGATAGGGATTCTGTTCTGGTATACCGACTGTTTCAAATCGTATGATAATTGGCGCTGCCTGTGTTTTGCCAACCAGTGACTTTGTCAGCTTATCTTTGGCACTAAACCCTTTGAATGTCAAACAATCTTCTCTAAATGAATAGTAAAAATAAAATACATTAAGAAAAAGTAATTGGGTCAGTTTTGAAAGTACCAATGCAACTCCCAGAAGAACTCTATTACGCTAACATTAATGAAGCTAGCTGAGTTGTTAGCCTCAGGAGCATTTCCTTATTCCACATAGCGTAGTGGGTCCATTTCTGTCTGTGTTTTATTAAGTGATAATGAGGGCATGAGGTCGTCTTTCTTTTCCGTGGCCATTGAAAGTTGCTGAAGTTTCTGAAGTTTCTGGACATCCACACATTGCCATCTTTATAGTTTGAGAGGGAGAGGGTTCTTCTTTTCTTGCCTTATTTTCAGGGTTAGCTGCAGTGTTGGAATGTAATTAAGTACATTAACTCTCTAAGTACTGTACTTAAGTACAATTTTAGAGGTACTTGTACTTAACTTGGGTATTTCCATTTTATGTAACTTTATACTTCTAATTCACTACATTTTGAGGCAAAGATTGTACATTTTACCCCAATACATTTGGCTGCCATCTTTAATTACTTTTCAGGTTGAGATTTAACATGAAGAAATCAATTTCAATATCAATATCAATCAATATCAATTTGAAATGATCACACAGGTTTATAAATTAAACCACATAACAGTGTATTAAGTTGTTAAATGAGCCCTACCTTGACGTCATTAATAAATGCATCAATATAATAATCTAATAATATATTTGGAATTTATAAAACAATTTGAGTGGGTCCATTCACTTTTGATACTTTATTTTTTTATGCTGATACTTTTGTACTTTTACTTAAGTAACTTTGGGATGCAGCACTTTTACTTTTAGTGGAGTAATTTAAAAGTGTGGTATTAGTACTTTTAGTTAAGTAAGGGATCTGAATACTTTTTCCATCACTGGTCGGCTGATGTTTGTTGCTTTTTTCGCATGCGTCACCACATGCAATGTATTTGTTTGTGTGCTCTTAACACAAAATAAAATAGAATGACAACAATAAGATATTCCATAACCTCATCTCTTCCTCTTGCACTTGCAATTATTTTTTATTCCTCTCGCTCGATTCAACTCTTACCTGTTCACCCTTTTCACTCGTGTTGTTGTTGTTTTTCTGCTGTTTCCCTCTCTTCTCCTAACACCCCTCCATGCCCCTCCCCCCCTCTATCCATCCCATCCCTCCAACCCCATCATCACAACCCGCTGCTCCCTCTACTGGGCACCTCGGTGCACTATGTGGGCAGGTTCAGCCGTTGCCAGGGGTGACTGCATTCTGGAGGTTTGGGTTGTCTGGCAGAAGCGGATGGTTGCCGTCTCGCACGGATGAATATTGAAGCTCTGCATTCGCCCTCGAATGAGATGTGCGGGAGGGGAAAAAAAAGAAGCAGTGAAATGGGACAAACATAAACAGAGAGCAAAATGAGAGAAAATGAATGACAGAGAGACAGATAGGAGGAAAAGTCAGAATTTAGATTCAACATGTCAAAACAGACCCTTTGCTCTTTTGCTGCACCCATCTACTCATCCGTGCATGAATTCAACTCTCTGAATCTGAGAATATATCGAATGCTTTGATGGTCCCAATGGAAAAGTAGCAACAAATAGTAACAAAAATGCATTAAACATGCAGTGCTGTGCAAAAGTTTTAGGATAGGTGTACATAAGAATGCTTTGAAAACTAGAAATGTTAATAGTTTATTTTTATCAATTAGTGAACAGAGGAAAAATCTAAATCAAATCAGTGTTTGGTCAGTCACCCTTTGCCTTCAAACCAGCATCAATTCTTCTCAGCATTTTTTCACATTTGCCAGAGACTTTTGCATAGTACTGTATTAAAATAGTGTGAAGTGAAGATACTTTACAACAGGTGTAGCTGTGAAAAGTCAAATAAGGATCAAACATTATATTCAAAAAGTTACAATTAGTGTAAAATGGGACTGTATTGGCATTATATATGAAAAACATTTTTTTGAAAATCAAACAAAAAAAATTAACACCTGTAGATCACATGCAGATTTAGGTATCACCCTGTTGTGTGCTCTCATTTACTCACAGACCAGGTCAGAGTATAATCTATACGTATGTCCTGTTGGATCTTTACTGGGCCTGAGTCGGTTTGCTTTTTTATGCTGAGGTACAGCGTTTTCAGGTCTGCAGCATGGCCTTTAGCCGTGGCAGTTAAAAAGCCATTGAGGGAATGAGGGGTTTGGCTGCCGGTACCGTGTCTGTTAATAAATGACCTCTTACTGGAATTAGCAACCAACCTGGAGAGAGATGGAGGAGGGGGTTGGGGTGAAGATTAAGGAGGATAGAAGAGAAAGAGAAATTGAGGGAGGAAGAGATGCCAAGTTTTTAAAATGTAGCTTTTGTGCACTTTCTGTTTCCCCACCTTGCTATTTGTCAAGTCGCTTGAATCTTTGTTAATTTTCTTGGCTTTTATCGTGTTGCTACAAGTGGTCAAAGGGCATTTCTTATTTTCACTTTTCATGGATTGAATGCACAAGTCATTATCAGCTAGGCTATACTTATTTTAAGGACGAAATGCCATCCTGATGTAAATTAATTTGAGGGCTGAGAACCTGCAAAGTTGTGAAGAGATAAGTGGTGATGATGAGTGTGACTTATTGCACCTTATGAACATGCAACACGGGGGTATTAAAGAGAGAGAGAAAGAGGCAGCTGGTGGGGGGGGGGGAGCCGAATAATGAATCCAGCCCACTGGAGGTGTAGTTCCAGGCTGCATCCTGAAGTCAGGTGCTAAATATATGCAGATTTCAAGCTCAAATTTATGAATGTATTACCGCTTGCAGTTTTCTCCAGAACTACTCATTCAAATGACCTCACACTTGACTCTAAGCTTCCCTGAAATAATTAAGTCACCTGGCAGTCCTTGCCTGTCATTTGCTAACAGCTAGCTTATTGGGTCCAGGCTATTTCTTGGAACAAAAGCGTTCATTCTGAAACTTACGTCAATGATGGTTCAAAGTTTGCTGCAGTGCAACATCTCCAGTCTCTTTTTCTGCATCTGTTCTTAATTGCACTGTAGTAAACGTCTTAGTGCGAGCTGTACCCCAGTTCAACAGTGTAACAGTTAATACACTGCACAGCTACGTCACGCACTACTAATGAATATGTGCCGTAGATCTCCAGAGCTCACACTTGATGCTGCACTGCCCTGCATCCTCAGCAATAAACCGCCAAGTGCGAAATAGGTTTAATAAATGGTTGTCAAGAAAGTCAAAGGACAGAAGACAGACAGAGACTCCTTCCATTTTAGGTAGAGCCACAGTCCAAATTTGTGTTGCGTATTAATGTTGGCAAATCTTGGACCTGCATTTATTTTGATTAGTGAAAATCAAAATTAGAAAGGGGAAATTACCAAATTTTGCAAATTTAAGCTTGCATATTACAAATGTATTAAAAATGTCCCCTGACCTACAGTCTTTTCTGCAATTATGGGAGGTTTTCACATATAAATAAACTCACCATTTTAATTGAGTCAAACCACCTTTCTCAGATTAAATACATTGTTAGCTATAATAGTAATGTACTTTCACGAGTATTTATTACCAAACATGGATTACATTTGAGTGGCTGTGAACACAAGGAAATCTTCTCTAAGCACAGTAAATAAAGAATGATCAGTAAAGACAAATAAGCTGCCTGCAGTTAACCAGTGCCATAAAATGTCTTGATATTCAAGTTAACAGTGCTGCGAAAATACAGATTTAATTTAATGGTTGTTTTGTCCTCTAATGATGTCTGCCCATGGATTGTGCTCCTCCCCCTCCATTCCTCTCTCTCCTCCTCCTGAGAGCATCCCCTCTCTACGCCCCCACACTTCCCCCCTCCTCCTTGTGTTGGACAGACCCTGCCTCCCGCCCCCGTATGAGACAGAGCATGGAATTTTCCAACCTGTCTCTGGCTGACTTTACACCAGAGCTTCACACATACGCACACATGCACTCGCAAACTATAGACACATAGAGTGGCGTCAGAGCAGCAGACGTCTCTGAAGCCAAGTCATGACAAAGTTGGTGGAATGAGGCAGTAGAGCCATCGTACTATTACTGATAAATAATTATTCCTTTTTTAATTGCCCAGATTGCATAGTTAAGGTTGTGATCTACAGTTTGTAGCTTTCATGTGACCATGGAGCTGCAGGATCATGTTCAACACTCTTAATACAGTGGTGGTTCAGAAGATTTGGAGATTTTATACAAAGCAATCTGGAGCTTTCACACATCACATATTGTATTAATCGTCATAATCAGCAGATTTAATTTGCTCAGTTGGCATAGATCTGTAGAAAGCTGAAAAGTTTGAAGGTTGCAAGTTATACTATATCAGCATCAACTAAATACAACACGGATTGATCAATATGAGGGGCCGTATTAGGCGTAATTCATTCTTCCCTCTCACATTCACAAAAAATACCTCTCACATTCACAGTTTTACCTCTGACATTCACACAAAAAAATATTTTTTGTAAATGTGAGAGATTTTTTTGTGTATATGAGAGGTATAGCTGTGAATGTGAGATGTATTTTTGTGTATGTTAGAGGTATTTTTCGTTAACGTGAGAGGTATTTTTTCTGTATGTGAGAGGTAAAAATGTGTATGTGAGAGGTATTTTTGTGTATGTGAGAGGTATTTTTTCTGTATGTGAGAGATAAAATTGTGTATGTGAGAGGAATTTTTGTGTATGTGAGAGGTATTTTTTGTGAATGTGAGATATGTTTTTGTGTATGTGAGAGGTAAAATTGTGAATGTGAGAGTTATTTTTTGTGTATGTGAGAGGGAAGAATGAATTATGGCATATACAGCCCCTCATAGATCAGTCTCAGTCTAGTTCTTGCTAATAATGTCTTGTAAATTTTTTCCTCCCATATACAGTCCTTATGACTTGTAACTCGTGCCAGTAGGTGTTTTCACAGGTGTGAACCTTGACATGAAAACTATGCAAGGTCATCTGGTTAAAGCAAGTGATTTTGGTTTAAACACATTGATTTGTCTTTGCTCACCAGGCGAAACATACTAGTTTCAGTAGTTCAGGCATTCTGTGCTGAAGTAGTGCATTTAGGGGCTGGTATACCTTTTTTCCTACTTCATTGGATACCCATCAGGTGCATGTAAGGATTCACACTGAATTTCTGACTTTACTGCACTGACTTCACAACACCACAGACTGTATAGGTTTTATGTCAAACTACTGCAATGATTGTAAGCAAAACATAAAATCTGTTTTTTCATAGATCTGGGTACAAAAACAATCAAATGCATGTATCTATTGCCTGGAGAAAATGTAATACTACCTGGTACTTGGTTATTTTGGTTGATACCTTATATGCATTGAGTATTGATACCCAGCCCAAAGTGTATTAGAAAATACTATAAATCATACAACAGTGTGTGAAGAGGCATATTTTAGCAAACTAGATCTTTTTGATAAAGACATGGCCTGTCAATGTGATGTTTCTCTCTGTTTTCTCTCTCTGTCTTGCTATTTCTCTGCAGTATTTTGTCTTCAGTGGGGTCTCAGCTCGACCTGAGGACACTACGAGCTGTCAGAGTGCTGCGACCATTGAAACTGGTGTCTGGGATTCCCAGTAAGTGCTGTGCAAAGTGTTTCTCTGCGTGCACACTGCCCTGTATGCTTTAACTATCATAACTGCAGTATCTGCCAAAGCCATCACCAATAGTTTGATACCAAATATGCTATGTTTGACTTAAACAGTACATTTTCACTCAACAATTTGACAAATTTAACAGCTAGAACCAACTAAAACCAGGTAAAACTTGACATTGCTCACTTCTTCCTTGGTTTGTAGGAGCAAAACAGTCAGTAAGGAACTGTAGTTACTTTTCAACAATTTTAAAGACATGGCTGACGTTTTGATGATCGAGTAATTTTTCATGCAAAAATGGCAGAAAATGCTGTTTCCAGCCTTCCCTGTGTTTCTCTTTTTTATATATCATATTTAACTGAACAACTTGGATTTCAGACAGACAAAACAAGACATTTAAAGCCACCACTTTGGACTTTGAGAAATGGATAGACATGTTTCGCTATTTTCTAACATTTTATAGAATAATCAGCAAATTAATCAATAAAGAGAACAGTTGTTAGTTGCAGCCCTACCGGAATGCAGTCTACATCTAATATAGACATGCATCATGGATTGATTAAGCTACAATCCGCTTCTCTCGTTGTCTTCCAGGCCTGCAGGTGGTGCTCAAGTCCATTATGAAGGCTATGATCCCCCTGCTGCAGATCGGCCTGCTGTTGTTCGTGGCCATCCTCATGTTCGCCATCATCGGCCTGGAGTTCTACATGGGAAAGTTCCACACGACCTGCTACGACAAAGTCACACGTAAGGAAAAAAATCTGCCACACAGGTGTAAAATAGTCCAAATTCAGAAGCTGATACAGGCATGGAAAAAATGATTAGACCCTTGTTTTCTTCAATTTCTTGTTCATTTTAATGCCTGGTACAACTAAAGGTACAACTAAGGCAAAATCGTTATCAATAAATCCATGGAAAATGGCCAGTATACCAGGCATTAAAATGAACAAGATATTAGAGAGAACAAGGGTGGTCTAATAATGTTTTCCATGACTGTAGAGTTATTTCTTGTTAGTTTATCCATATTCAAATTCATTGTTACAATAGGCTTTTACTGGATATTGCAGTTCATCCTGTTTAAGTGTGCCATTATCCTTTTATCATGGCAGATATTTGACATGTCTTATAGGAAAACCACAAGAGTACATAATTAAATTAATGACGGTTGAATTTCCTTTAGCTGCTACAGTTTAAGGGTCCTGTTTTTGTATTTGCTGACACGCTGTCATAACTCACTGGGACATGCTGCCATCATTATGAGTAACACCAGTGCTTTTCCTCCTACTGTATGTCAAAATGTCTGCTGTGTAAACGGCCTAATGAGCCACCATGCAAAACACCAGGGCCCTGGAACTGGCACACCCAAGTGAAATGCGTAGATTATTAATGTTATTATTAACACCTCAGTTTTTAAAGTTAAAAGATCGGCTGTAAGAAAGTTCTGTTTGTCTACACTACAAGCTACTTTGATTGGTAACATATGATCGGTTGAAGGTTTTCTTTTGGTTAATGGTGGATCTTTCCTCTTTTATTAGGAGATGTGGTGGACGAATTGCCATGCGGCACGGAGCTGCCGTCCCGGTTGTGTCCTAACGGCACAGTGTGTGAAGGCAACTGGCTCGGACCCAACTATGGCATCACCCAGTTCGACAACATCCTGTTTGCTGTGCTCACCGTCTTCCAGTGCATCACCATGGAGGGATGGACAGACATGCTCTATTATGTAAGTCAGCCTGTCCCGCGAGTTAAACTTTGCTTTTTATAACATGTAAAGAGTCACCAAAGAGTCTCAGGCACCACCACTACTGACAATGTCCCAGTAAAGTCACATGTTAGCAGCAGTGTCAGCCCTGTAGTGGTCAGAAGACCTGGAAAAAACTGGATAAAACTGACTTGACTTACGTATCACCATGTAAAACACCAGAAACATATTGATTTATTATTCTCGAAAAACACAGTCACAACTGTAACAGTAGATTAAGAAGTAAGCTTGTGCTGAGCAGTGCATGCTGATTATCGTCAGAAACAGAATTCACAGAATTAAAAGCACAATATTTCTCATCAGAACTTAGTTTGGTGACATCTTGAAGTAGCGTGGGATCATGGGAGTTGTTGTCTGTCAGCTTCTCCCAGTCTATATCATTCAGGATTTTTTTCACAAAAAAAAATTAGTATTTCTCAGATGCTGTTTGGTCAGACATGAGATGTACAGGAAGGGCTGCAAGTTGAGGTTTGATAACTTAAGATCCAGACCAAGTTTATTATAGTTAACGAAAACTAACGAAATAATGAAAACTAGAATTAAAAAAACATTTTCGTTAACTGAAATAAAAAAAATAAGAGTTAAATAAATAGAGTTAAAATGAAAACTGAATCTGAAACTGTTTTGTGTGGTTACAAAATGAACTAAACTTAACTAAGATTATAGTGAAAATGTCCCTCGTTTTCGTCTTTGTCGTCTTTTTTCATGCAAGAAGCATCGGTAAATATGTTTATTGAGAGTGGGATGTCACTATGTGAGTCGATTGCCTTCAAAAAGTTCAGTAGAGCAAGAGTTAATAACCTTATTGGGGCTGAGATGGATAAGGCAAAGAAAATAAAGTCAACATTTATTGTGACCTTTTTCAATCTTGCACCCAACAAATTCCCCATTACAAAAAACCCCAAACTAATAAAAACTAAACTAAAACTAAGCATTTAAAAAAAAAAAATTTAAATAGCAAACTCACTCTAAAAACTCATTAAAACGAACTGAATATGAAGACAAAAATTCACAACAAAATTAAAATGAAAACTAATGAAAAATCCAAAACTATTATAATCTTGATCCAGACATCCAATGACTAAAATCCTTTATCCAGTAAGAAATGACCAAGATCTTAAAAGTGTATCACAAAAAAAATTGGGTTAAAACAGGATAAAAATGCATGATTGCTTCTGGCGGACTACCACAATGCTGACACATGCACAAATGACATTGACTGGCAACCAAATGAAAACGACAGATTCCTCCAGGTTTGAAATTGTTGTGGGAAAATGTAAATTAACAACTTAAAAATATATATACAGTAGCCTCGGTCTAGTTAAATTTAGACATTTAAATTATGAAAAAACTACATATCATACCTTTAACTGTACCAACCCCAACACAGATTTCCTCACCTCTTTAAATCAAGAACAGACCAATTTTAAGAAGAAGCAGCAGGCTAACCAGGTCATCTGATGGAAAAAGAAATTTGGCTGCCCCCAGACCAAAAAGCGCAGTGTGTTAAACAGGCTCTCTGCATCAGAAGCCCTCTGTGCCAACAAAGTGACCTCAGTGAAACAAATAAGAAGGCTGTTTTTTAATGTGTTATTGTTGGTCTGAATGTAGCCTTGTACATAATGTTTTATCTACAAAAAATGCAAAAAAAACTATTACAGATATTGTTTGCTGGTTATGCTATCCAGACAAATCTGGTCACTAATCTCACAGTTAAACTTTTTAAAGTCATAGTTATGCTCTTTTCCCTCTCTGTTATGTGTGTTAGGTTTGTATTGTGTGTTGTTTTTAGAGCCCTGAAGGACTGGCAGGGGCGGGTGGGTGTGGAGGTTGGCGATTGGCTTGAATTTCATTCAGCTAAATGAGCCGTAAAGTAGTTTGAGATTTGATTCAAAACACCATTTATTTGTCCAAAAGCCATTTCCATCCCCCTCTCTCTTTATCATTCTCTGTTTGGCTTCTTTTATCCATCTTCTCATCTGTCCTTTTCCTGCCTTCGAAGTCGCTCTACCTCCCTTTCCGCCTCCTTCTCTTCCACTCTCTATTCTGGTCCGTCTCGCTCTATATTTAACATCTTTTCTGATGGATGGAGGCTGACTTCCACACTCACACAGGCAGTCAGGAGGAAACCAATGAAAGTTTAATAGAGAACGGGCTGCTCGCACTGTACCATGTGGTATAAACCTAACATGCACGCAGCACTCCAGCAGCAGATAATAATCAGCTGATTGTTCCATTTAGGCATTTCACGGGTAACAGAAACACAATATCCTCCGCTAACCTGATTTCTCTGATTGTCAGCTGGGTTTGTTTAGTGAAAGGAGGACGTGGCACAGTGTCAGTCAGTTTAGTTGCTGATTGATTTGCTCACGAGACATGTCGCTGCAATCAGTGTTTGTGAAAACAGGATATGCTGTAATGTAACACCACACATAGCTCTTTGTTGTCATTTCTGCACACAATGTTTCTGCACCCAGGTCAGACTTTTGGAGTCCTGAGCTGGCACAATATAGAGTCATAGAAAATGTGAATAGACCATTTTTTCTTCAATATCTTGTTTATTTTAATACCTGGTACAACTAAAGGTACATTTGTTTAATTTAAGAGCTGATATGTAGCCATTTTCCATGGTTTTCTTGATATTGCTTTTGGTTATTATCAAGAAAACCATGGAAAATGGCTACATATCAGCTCTTAAATTAAACTTTTATCAGCTATTTTTGTCGTTATCTATATTAAATTTGTCCAAACAAGTGTACCTTTAGTTGTACCAGGCATTAAAATGAACAAGATATTGAAGAAAAACAAGGGTGGTCTAATAATATTTTCCATGACTGTACATACTTCAGCTCTCCTTGGTTTTAGAGCAGTGCATGGTTGTCAACATCTATCAGTCCCTTATTGTGCTTTCAGGTAGTTAGCTGTATTTTTAGTAGGTTGAATAAGATTGAGATCTGTTTTGTGAGCATTGAGATAAAAATTCAGATCAAATCATTTCAGAGATAATATTTCAAAAAACACAGGCACACTAGCTTAAACACAAAGGCTTAAAACTGACAAAAGTCTATAATAATTATAATAATGATAAATATATGTTTTAATCATTTAGAAATGACTCTTAAAGGTGCTCCATTGAGTTTTTTTTTTTTAAACTAGAGGCACTCCTAGAAAGGCTCTTCTCAAACATAAGAGTCAAGAAATAGCCAAGAAAACAGCTTACAATTTATATTTAAACATAAACTACCAAGAAACAAATCAACAGCAAACCAAGTCTGACCAAAAGCTGAAGCCGGCCAAAAATAACAGCGAGAAGGGTAGACACCTAGACAAACCCACAAAGGCCTGGCGGATCCAACATGAAATAAACTGTAAAAATAGGTGTTTGTTGCCTGCTTGTTTACAAGAACACCAACTATAACTTCAACATACATGCAAATACTTTAAGTGGTAAAGTGCATAGTACCTGTTGTTGCAAGGAATATTTAAAGCTTCAACAATAAAATAATAAAGCCTGGATTGATGAGTCTGTATTAAAGAGAAAAGGTGCATTAAAACCTTCCAGATTGTCTTCAGTCTTGATGAACGTGCACATTTTTATGTATTGATGACCAGTAATAACACCTGTGTGTGTGTGTGTGTGTGTGTGTGTGTCTGTGTGTCTGTGGGTGTGTGTGTGTGTGTGTGTGTTTTCTCCTGCAGAGTAATGATGTGGAGGGCAGTGCCTGGAACTGGATGTACTACATCCCCCTCATCATCATCGGCTCCTTCTTCATGCTCAACCTGGTGCTGGGTGTACTCTCAGGGTATGCTTTTCTTTGCACACTTGCAGTCATTTTCACACAGTTAAAATGTTTTCACATTTAATATAATACTACATACATCTTTATGCATGATATTTATTCATATTTTGTGTTGTTTTTTGGTCAAAATGAGCAGAATAAAATCGAACTAAAAAAATAAATGTGCCCACAGTGAATTTGCCAAAGAGAGAGAGCGAGTAGAGAACAGGAGCGAGTTCCTCAAGCTGAGGCGACAGCAGCAGATTGAGAGAGAGCTCAACGGATACCTGGAGTGGATCTGCAAAGCAGGTCAGTGTAAACACACTGAGACACAGTGACACACACTGCTCGCTGTGGGGAAAAACAGCCAAACACTAATGCAAAATTCTGAAAATTGCTTTCAGAAGAAGTGATTTTGGCTGAAGAGGACGGCACAGGGAACTTTGATGGTAAAAAACCTTCTTCTCTCTTTTTTAATTATGTGTTTATATATTTTTAAGGTGAATAGTTCACAGTGAGAGCTTTGTACAAATATACTCAGATGCCTGTCTTGTACATATCAGACACTGTGAAATACCAAAACATCAGGAAAATTGTTAAATGTACAGTATATGACTACAAAACTGAAAGTTTAAGAAATGTGGTCAGCTGACAATGCAAGACAACTTCAGATTTTCTCCATTAAATGTACAAATGTGGGGTTTTGCACACTGTGGGGCTGTGGGGTAGGATGACGGATTCAGAGTGAGTTAAATGAAGACACGGTCCCTTTTTTCTCATTGCTAGGTTCGAGGCGAAGGCCAACCATCAAAACCAAAAACAACAAGACAGAGCTGCTGAACCCAGAGGAAGGAGAGGACAACATGGGAGATGCAGTAGGTAAGAAGAACAGAGGGGTGTGCGGGGGACGAGGTATTATGAGATATGACGATAAGCTTTCTCACACTAATAATTTTGGCATTGTTGTGTCAGGTGTTCAAGTGAGAAGTTTATACAGTAAATTATTATTAAAAGATGAGGCAAAAAGGTATAACTGAACGGACTGAAGCCTTTATTCATGCTCTCTTCAAAGCCACAAGAGTCCTTTGACAAAAAAAGTACTTTTACCCAGACGAACTCGCAGGTCTACCATTGTCTCAGTCGGTTAGCTTGGATTCACCGAAGTTACACAGTAACCCACTAAGTCAGACCTGGGAATTAGGCCCGTTAGCTGTCCCTGACCAGCCCACGTGAGATTATCCGGAAATTAGACATCAATACAACCGCAGTGCTTTTATTTTGAAGGCGATTTACATATGTGCGTGTCTGCATATGTGAGTTAAAATAATACAAATAAATAAAATAAGTGGAAAAGTGAGATAATGATTAGTTTTTACTATTTTTACTGCTATATTTGAGTTATTTCGCATTAACATAGTCATCATATATATATATATATAATAGGTATTCTTACCAATAGCAGCTCAAAACCAGATAATTAACTGCATTTTATTAAGCGATGAAATTAATATTGAGCAGAACTAAGTTCAGAGTATTGATCCGGCCCTCCCCAACCTTCACATGTCTCATGTACCCATGTACTAACTGGTCAAGGCCGCCGTTGATCAGTAACTTCCATAGTGTGCAAGTTTAAAATTTAATTTGTTTTCAAGGGGTTTGGAGATATCATACATGAATATAATTCCTGTGCTGTTTGAGGGCAATGTAAATCGGTGAAAATATTCTAAAGTGCCAGAGCTGAGTGCCACCTGCTGTAGGTAATACACTGACGATGGCTAAGTACCTCATAAAACCCCACTTCAAAAGATCCAACTAACCTTTTAATGATGAGCCTTAAGAGACTCAACTACTGTCATGTATCCCCCCCACCCCCCTCCTCTCTCCAGGTTTTGCCCGCTCCAGTATAAAGAGCGGTAAGGACGGCTCCAATTACAGTAAGAAGGAGCGCCGACTGCGATTCTTCATCCGCAAGATCGTGAAGACTCAGGCTTTCTATTGGACGGTGCTCTGCCTGGTGGGCCTCAACACCATGTGTGTGGCTGCAGTGCATTACGACCAGCCTGAGCTGCTCTCCGACTTCCTCTGTGAGTAGATACACATCAAACACTCAATATATGCACATATATACATACACACAACAAGCTGCAAACACTTCACCGTCAACTACAGGAAGTTCTCCAGGAGAGACTAAAGAACTTGACATTAGGTTTTGTTCTTCACATTATCTCTCTCTCTATTTATTTGATAAGTTTTATTTAAACAGTGACTTTATACATAAACAACAATTTAAACATCGAAAAAATGATTGCATTTATTACTCAGTATCTTGAAATATACAGTATGTACATATGTACATATATAAATGTACTTACTCAAATATATATATATATATATATATATATATATATATATATATATATATATATATAAGGTGAAGGAGCATTAGTAAATAATACAATAATAATAAACAAAAAAATAAAAAAACTAATAAGTAATTAATAGAAATAGCTATCAAGGACAAAAGACAAACGCTCAAATAAATAATAATAAATAATAATTATTCTATTATAGTGAATAAATGTATACATTTATTATTATTTATAATTTGTAATAGATTCAAAAAGCATTTTAAATTTGTTCCTGAATATTATTAAGGATGGGTGTATATTTTAAGCATTTAAATTGATGGATATTTAACTTGACACTCTTTTTGAGTTTTTTATTTTGTTTTCATTATGTACTAAAGTATCTTTTCTTCTAATTTAATTCTGTGCATGGTTCGTGTCACTAAATTTATCTTAATATTCTGCACATTATCATCATCCTCTGTTGTAGCTAACTTTGGGCCAGTGTTGTTGGACTGAAGGCAGATATGACTGTACTTTTATTTTTCCAAATTCAACACCATCACCAGGTCTATTTTACAGTTATATTTCAGAGATGACTCTTTGAACACTTTTCAGTCCAGTCACCAGTGCTGTCCACACACACCTCGTCCCAACTTGAATCATCTTTTTTACACTTCAAATCCACTGTTTCCTCCTACACATGAAAACAACGGGTTTATAATTTCACCTCCTTTAAATAGCAAAATCGTTTTCTCTACTAACCTTCATCATCACCTGCTTTTACATCTTCCCTCTGGTTTTTAGTCATACGTGTTATACTCAGTTATATACTAAATGGGCAAAAGAAAGACATTAAAGTTTTCCAGTATGAGACATTTTATTTTGTATATTAGATCCCAATATATTTAGCATGAGTGAAATGATCAGTACATGTGTTTATTTCAGTCTTTATTTTAGTTTTAGATGTAGACTTGAAGCTGTTGACATGACCAGACACTCACTCGCTCGCACGCACGCACGCACGCATGCACACACACACACACACACACACACACACACACACAGGGTTGTCCCTGGCTGGTGTCCAGTGTCATTAGCATATGAAGCTGTAGCTGCTGATGGAGTCCATTCATCACCAGACTGTCATACACCGCTGGGCTCGCACCACTATTGACTTCCACTCATCTAACTCTCTCTCACTCTCTTTCCCTTCCTCCTCTTTTGGTTCCCCTCCCCTCCCCTCCTCTCCTCTCCTCTCCTCTCCTCTCCTCTCCTCTCCTCTCCTCTCCTCTCCTCCCTCACTTTCGCTCTCTCTTTATCTGACTTCTTCACCTCTCTCTCGTTTCCTCTACTTTCCTCCTTTTTTCAATCTGCTTTATGTCTCTCCATGACCTCACCCTCTCTCATTTTCACCTTCCTCTGTCCCCCATGTAACCCACTCCCTGCTCCTATCTCCTCTCTCCCTCCTTTCTTTTCTCCTCCCTCCCTCCCTCCCTCCCTCCCTCCCTCCCTCCCTCCCTCCCTTTCCTTCTCTCTTTCTCCTTCCTCCCTCCAGTCTATGCAGAGTTTATCTTCCTCGGTTTGTTCATGTCTGAGATGCTGATCAAGATGTATGGTCTGGGCATCCAGCCCTACCTCCACTCCTCATTCAACTGCTTCGACTGTGTGGTGAGTGCACACACACACACACACACACACACACTGTAACTGGGTGAAAAAACAAATTGAGCTCATAACAATCCGGTTTTGATGACAAATCCAACACTCCATTTAATCAAAAGATTTGAGAAATAGATTTTTCTCATGTTGCTCTGCGACAAATGAACAATGAGCAGATTCAGCGGAGTGTTTTGCCACCAATACATGTGCAGTAACTGCGCATTAATTTGTCAATCTGACACTGCTGCAGAGGTTTATTGGCAGGTTACTTCATATTATACGCTGACATACAGAATATGGTGAAGTGACACTGTGTAATACTGTGTTCGGTCAGCAGGCAGTCGACTCTGAATGCATTTGTGCTGTGGTCGCAGCTACAAAGCCTTGTGTTTATCATAAGATTGTGATGTCACAGCTACCATTTATAGGTAGTAAGTGGCCCTGCCGTATCTGATTATCCTGCTTGGTAAATTTGATGTACACAAATCTAAAATAGCTAAATCATTCCCCTCATTTAAACATTTTTCTACTTGATTTCATGACATAAATACAGTCTCTGCAACATGTAATAAGAACAACTTGTCCACCATGCATTATTATAACCAACTGTTTGGTGCTGTTGCAGTCATTCACTGGCTGCAATGATGGTGCAAAAAATGACTGTAGAAGTTATTATGTGTAATTAGCCTGAACACTTTCTCTGTGGTTTCTGTCACTTCTGGTGATGGGTACCCGGGTGTGGTTTCACATTACTTACCTGTTCAGTTGTATGGCGGATATGTGACCAAAGAGGGTGAGTAAGGCTTTGATATTGTTTTGCTGGCAGATTTTCCGTTACGTTTTGTTTCAGTCATTCTGATAAAACTGCTAGTAAATTACTAAAATAGTTGAAAAACGCTTTAAAATCTTTGGACTTCAGCATATATTTGATGGACCACGTCACAGTAAAGAGCCCAATTAGCCTCTTAGCTGCTTTTTTAATTGATATTAGTCAAATTTGTCGGTGTATTGACTAATTTCAAAGGATTAGGAAATGGAATAATAATCTGAACGAGGGAGACAAGAACTTGCCACCTGTTTTTAATTTTCTTCAAAAATGACATTTTTTTTCTTTACTCAGTTTGCATTTTCTTTTGTTCATTTTGTTAAACTTACACTTTTTAACTACAAAATATTGTCTTTGTTTTATTTTGGTTGACTTCCAATTTTTCTGACCAGTTAGAGCAGCCTGGGTTTTTATGATATGGGGGCTTAAAGAGACAGGAGCTAAAACAGAGTGAGGGTGAATACAGGTTTATTCAGTAGGAAAAGTAAATGACTTAGTGTCATTTTTAACATTAAAATGAGTTAGGTTGTTGCTAGCTTTAAACACCTCAGTGTACTTGGTAGAAAATGACTACTCTATTTGCATGTGTTTGTGTGCAGGTCATTGTGGGAAGTATCTTCGAGGTGGTGTGGGCCACCATCAAACCAGGAACATCCTTTGGAATCAGTGTGCTGCGAGCTTTGCGACTGCTCCGCATCTTTAAAGTCACCAAGTAAGCTTCTCTCTCTCTTTCACACACACACACACACACACACACTCTTACACAAACTCCTACATATGCATGCACATCCATCAGAATGCACAAATGAAATAATGGTGATAATGAGGATCATGATGACAAACTTGAGGTTTTGTTATACAGACATGAAAGATATTTATATTTTTCTGTTTTAATTTGAAAATCTTTTCACTGTACATCTAAACACTTTTTAGGCTTTGGCACTTTGACACTTGTTTGACGCTCCCTTCAGGAGAAGTTTTAATTGGACTTGGCTCACACACATTGTTTCTGGTTGTTTTCTGTACAACTTCTCGGCTCGTCACGACGCTCATTGGACAGATCTCACTGCGCTGGGGTTACCTGGTGAAATAATGAGACTATATTTTGGGGTGATTGTCACCAAGGTTTTAGGGTCAATTCCCGATACATTTAGAGCTGGACAATAAGTCAATATTATTGCAACTGTCTTTAAATGAGACCTCAGATAACAGAGCTCCGGATATCTAGACTTCTTTAACTTTTCTGCTAATCTATTAACAGATATCTTCACATGAATGCAGATACATTTCCAAAGAAGCTATTGAAAAGCTAAATCGTCATCAGACAATAGCAGATGGGCCGATTGAATTTCATGTATTGGACAACTAATGGAGACTAGAACACGTCCAATTCCAAAATCTTGTCCCAGATATCTGTTTCTAGACGGCAGGTGTGACCAGATGTGCCCCGGCTCTGCTTTGTTAATACTACACATGGACTTTTACTGTGGTGAAAGTATCTGAAATAATGAAGAAAAATGATCACTAACTGGAATCCAGGGTTTTAAAATTATTTGAAAAAGACATTGTTCTGCAAATTCTACATTATTTGCACATTTCTGCATATTATGTATAAAAATCAGAATAAAAATACCAGCTCATGATTATTTTGAGATTCAATTTGCCAATATGTTCTATCCCTGTACTGAATATATTCACAATGAATATTTGTAGGTTTATATTCCAAACTCTTCTTTTTCTCTTTTAATGTTTCTCCTTTTGCATTCCCCACGTCTACTCCTCCTCCTCTTCGTCTTCCTCCCGCTCCTTCTCCTCCTCCTTCTCCTCCTCAGATACTGGGCTCCTCTTCGAAACCTGGTGGTTTCTCTGCTAAACTCCATGAAGTCCATTGTCAGTTTGCTGTTCCTCCTCTTTCTCTTCATCGTGGTCTTTGCCTTGTTGGGGATGCAGCTGTTTGGAGGACAGTCAGTATCAGCTCACTTCTCTGTGTTCATATGACATATGACTTCATATTTCTGTCCTTCTTTGTGTTTGTGATTTTAATTCCACTGTCTTCTTTTCCTCATTTTCTCAGATTCAACTTCGATAACGGAACGCCACCCACTAACTTTGACACATTTGCAGCAGCGATCATGACGGTTTTTCAGGTAGGAAAGACAGACTTATAAACAAAGCTTTGTGGTTATGTAAATTAATTATTGGCATGATGTGGCCTGTATTTACTCTTTCATAAGCATCATGAATAGCTAGTCACATTGTCCGCATTTTATTCTGAACACAGATTTTACTACATTTTATTCCTCATCAAAGAATATCATTTGTTTGAGTTTCATGTTATTTCTTTGAACTGTTTATGTGAATAAAAGTTTCATATATTCAGCTAAATAAATTTGAGTGTGACTGAAAAGATAGGTATTTTCCAAACATGACTGTAAACACACTCGTACACACATTCTTTTGGACAGCTGAAGCTCTTTTGGAGAGTGAAATTTAATTATGCTCATTGTTGTCATGTCATCAGTTTGTCAGACGACTTGTTTGGTCCTGACTGTAGCCTCCGTATTTCTGTGTTCTCTCTGCTCACATACAGAGACAGCTTTTGTAAAGAGCCATTTGTGTTGCTTTATTGTCTCTGAGTGACTCAGAGGCCAGCAGTGTGTGTGTGTGTGTGTGTGTGTGTGTGTGTGTGTGTGTGTGTGTGTGTGTGTGTGTGTTTCTGATTCTGTATATGTTCATGCATCAGTGTGTGAGAAGTGTTTCAGGGCATTTTAAAGTTAGAATTTAAAGGTATAATGTGTAAGTTTTCCACATTAAAATGTCCAAAAACAACTGTTGAGATTAACAAATGTTATATATGTTGTTGAGTCTCATATTTACATTATTACAAATGTTTCCAATCATTTTTAATCACAGAAATGTTTAATTTTAATCAAGGTAATGGCCCTTTTCATTTGGTCGCCTGTCATCGGTGTCAGATCCCCTTTGCACATGCATTGTCTGCCAGAAGCAATTAGAATCAACATTTTATCCAGTTTAAATCCATATTTTTTGTATACACGTCAGAGTTTTCAACAATATATTTGAACCAGATGATGGCTTTAACCTTGGTTCTTAAGTTATCGGAGAAACAAGCTGAGAAATCATAAGTGGCAGCTTAGCTCACAGCCCTTGCCAAACACCACCTGAAAAACACAGATTTTTAACATGAAACTGCTTTATTCAATGTTTTACTGGTTTTAATCACCGGGTCCACTTATTTTGGAGAGGAAGAAATGTCTGAGGATAATTCGGCTCCCAATAAAAACCTCCTGAATGCCTGGAACTTAAGTTATCAGAGAAACAAGCTGAGAAAACATCACCAGAAGCTTGGCTCACAGACATCTTTTGTCCACCTAATATCATTGGAGAAACACTAATTTTTAACATGAAACAGATTTATTCAGTATTTTCATCCATTTGTTTTGTAGAACTTGTTGTGCCAACTCTATTTTTTGATAAGAGACCCCAAACTGCAAAAAAATCCATATTTTGAATTTGAAATGCCTTAAGACCCCCTCAGTTACCTCAGTTTTACTCAAATCCTTTGAATTAATTTTATTTCTATGGGGTTTCTTTTCACATGAATATTATCGTTAGTAGCAGCGCTTCAATAAGGAGATAAACAGGTGATTTGAACATGGTTTATTTCGTTTTTATGTGATTATTCAACAGATTTCATACATTTTCTTAGATTTTCAATGTTATCCAGCCCATTCCTTATTCATCAACAAAAAATGGATTAAGTGCTGAAACTACTGAAGGCTTACAGAGCAAAGTCCATTTTATATATTCATATTGATATTCTGTTTCGTAAGAATCTCTTTAACCTCCTGTGTCCCTCTGTAGATCCTGACAGGAGAGGACTGGAACATGGTGATGTACGATGGCATTGAGTCCCAGGGAGGAGTCAACGACAAAGGGATGGTGTTCTCCATCTTCTTCATCGTCCTCACACTTTTTGGCAACTGTATCCTGGCTGCACACTCACATACGCATATAAACATACACAGACTATTCAGTTTTCCTTTCACTTTCTGCACATTTGCGCTTTGCAAATTTGAAGAATGCATATCTACATTTTCTTTTTCCTGTCCTGTATCTGTAAGCCAGCATCTCTATTTTCCTCTGCACTCTGTTCCTCCTGAGAAACTTTCTCTCTGCTTGTCCTTGCATCTATTTTCTCCCTAACGTTTGCCACCACAGACACTCTGCTTAACGTCTTCTTGGCCATCGCTGTGGACAATCTGGCGAACGCCCAGGAGCTCACCAAGGTACAGGATCCAAACTGAAAAAGATATATTCTCCACCCTATTTTAAGACAAAAAAGTATCTTTCATCATATGTATATAATTATATATATATATATATATATATATGATGAAAGATACTAAAGTTACAATTATGTCTTAAAGTTCTGTCAAAAAAATGTATATTGCTGTGGTTTAAAAAACTACAGAACAGTATGAGGGGCTGTATAGTCCATAATTCATTCTTCCCTCTCACATACACATAAAATACCTCTCACATTCACAGTAAACTGTAAACGGTAAAACTATGTATGTGCGAGGGAAGAATGAATTATGGCCTATACGGCCATCATAGAACAGACTTTGTATCACTAAGTTTTTTGTTCTTGGTTGTTTTTTGGCAGTATATTTAAATTCTTATGTGTCAATATTGGAATGTAAACCAAGATCAAGTGACTGAGATTACTTGCTTTTTCTCCAATAGGACGAAGAAGAACAGGAGGAAGCAGCCAATCAGAAGACAGCAATGCAGAAGGCTAAGGAGGTTGCAGAGGTCAGCCCACTGTCTGCAGCCAACCTGACCATTGCAGCGTGAGTATTCACACATAAACACATAATGCAAGACATTTTGCATACACATATTGGACATGAACACAATGATCCATACGCATACAGGCACCCAAATCTCTCCTTTCTCACTCTTTTTGTAAAATTGCACACACAGAGAATGCACTGTTTCTCTCTCAAATCTGTCTTTCCTAAAAACTCATGATTGGCAGGCATTCATGTACACGCTGCACACACACACTCACACACACAAACACCCACCATCACACTCTCCCTGCGTTCTCATCCTCTAAAATATGATTAAGCGATTGTTCTGAGAGTGAAAGGAACAGATTCAGGGCTTTGTGAAGTGAAGAACAGCGAGAGGCGGACAGTCTGTAAAATCTGCTCCTGGCAGCAGAAATGCTGACAATGGGACACATCAAAATGATGCTCACAAAAACCCTGCTGCTCCTTTAGAAGTCACCGGACTCTTCAGTCGCTGCAGCGGGTCTTTGATGGCAAGATTAGAAGATGGTGGTTTTCTGCTTGTCAATTAGATACTAACCTGTCAGTCATTTACTATAACAGGGGTGTTTATGATTTATACAAGTTATAGAATCTAAATGGTGTGTTTGAGCCTGGAGAATTAGCTCACGAGCCTCCTTTCACTCCCAGAACTCAACATGGTAAACCTCCAAATTCTTCTGTCAGGAGCTTCGAACCAGTTTGAGGACTTTAGTGAAGATCTGTTCTTGACAGACGTTGTTCCCAGTCGACGTTAAAGATCTCAGAAGATGCTTTCCACTTTGTTATTTCAGAACTTATCTTCCATGATGACAAAATGTGACACATAAGAAAACTACTTGGGTTTAACTGGATTCACTCGACACTTTTAGGGCTGACAAACTCTTACAGATACCATGAAGATGGACGGATATGAACCTTGAATTTAATACAATACAAGAACTGCATACAGAACTCCATCATGGCCCCTAATAATTTAGATTGAATTTACTGACCTAGCTCACTTCCTGCTTTGGTTGGTTTCAAGGTTGTGCGCCTCACTGCACATGCACATTAATCCCCCCCCCCCAATACCTGCTAAATCCAAAGAGAACATCAGCCATTATGAATTTGTCTATGTGTTAGCCTCAAAAAAGATGAATTTTACTTTTCCGGATGTACTTTCAGGAACAGAAAAAGAACAACAATATCCTCACAAACACTATTAATAAAAGGACAGTGTAATGATATTCAATGTGAAAACGCTGCATGTTTCTTGCACTGCTGGTGAGACTTGAGCTCTATGGATATCATTGTTCAATTTCTCAGGACATTCTTTCTTCACTCACACATTCTACTTGCTGTTACTGTTATGATCTCGCATTTAAATTGCAGCTTGAGTGTACTTTTATTGCCACATTTGCTTGATATGTTTTTGCACGAGGTTCTTTCTGTTCTTTTTAAGGATGTGCTGTTACTACTCACTGTTGCTGCTAACTTCCCACAGGGATCGTACAGTTCCATCCGAACATTTCTGATACTTTCCTCTCTCCATGTGCCCTCTCTCCTTCATCTCAACAGTAAGGAGCAGCAGAAGAACCACATTAAGGGTAACAAGTCAGTGTGGGAGCAGAGAACGAGCGAGATCCGCAAACAGAACCTGATGACGAGTCGTGAAGCGCTCTACAACGAGCTTGAGCAGGAGGACTGGAAGGTGGGAGGGGAAGGGGAGGAGGTGAGGATTCCCCCCCGAAAAAGACACACATATACACATATATATGCAGTCTACTCCTGATATATATGGTGAATATTTGTTGTAAAGTGAGTAGAGTGATAAGATTGGTTATTTTAACCACTTAAAGGGACATTATCATCCATGTTCAGTTGAGGCTCCAGACGTGAGGGCCACAAATCATTTCGCTTAACTTTCTCAGCCAATGGAAATCTCTTGGGTGTCAACTGAAAAAAGTTTTTTTTAAAAGTGCTTTTACATTTGATATTAAATACCTAAAAACATATTCATATTCATACATCTTCATTGTATCATTTAAGGACAAAATGGACCTGTAGGTGCAGAGTTTTTCTGTGTTTGGAAGTTGATGGTTCACCAAAATCCTGGGATGAATTTGTCCTCATTTCACTCTAAATATAGTAAGATGATCTTGGTCTGGGATCATTAAATAGTTCAGTAAATATCAATTTTAGTAATATTTGAGTTTCATCCTAATTAATGGTATTGAAAAAGACGTTAAAGCATCTTTGTGAAAAATCTTATGGTCAGTACGGAAGGTGACCAGTCATTGTTTGGCATTTCTCTGCTTTTCTATAAGAAGACTTCATTAAATTAATTTAAAAAAAACTGGTTGCCTGCCACGTTACCGCTGCTTCACTGTGTTGTTCTGCAGCATTGTTTCAGAAAAAAACAATTGTTTCCAAAGAATAATTTAACATTAAATCTTGTTTTTGCCAACATCCAGTGATGTAGAAGTAAACTCCAGGGTGTGTTTCAGCTGTTTTCCCTAATCACATTATATTTCAGCTCACCTGTCTGTAATGTGCTGTGATCCAACAGTAGAAACACTGGACAAAGACAAGGGCCTGACCTACTTTTTTACTGCTGTGTTTGCTGCACTTCACAGATTGACTCCAGGATGTAATGTCCCTTTAAGCCTGTGAAAAAAGTGTTATTATTGCGCTAGCAGCTGCTATATGGGACGGCTTGAAGCTGCGTGCTTGGGAGCAATGCATTATTAAAGTGGGGCATGCAGAGAAATCCAGAGCTGTACCCAAAGAAGGCAGCGGACTCAAAACTGGAACGGGGCGAAGTGTAATGCACTTCAAAAAAAAAAAAAAAGACATCCAAAAGAAGATGATCAGGAGTCGACTGCATACGGCCCGGCAAACTGGTGTGACTCATGACAATTTTTATTTAAAATTGCTCATGTGGAGCCAAAAACTGTTTGCCGAACCGTGTATATCTGTGGCTCAGGGGAGGGAATGGGGTGGGGGAGATTGTGCAAGTGTTGCAAATTCTGGGTTTATTCTGGGTAAACTGAGGTATAAACTGCTTGAAAGAAGGTCAGAGTTGGCCTTTTCTGTGTCCTTTGTGCCAGTGGGGAAGCAAAATGCTACAGCCTCTGCTTATTAAAAACTATTACAACTCGCCTATACAGATATAGATACAGAGTATGTATGGCAGTCAATGAGCAGTCTCCTTCATTGTCGCAGATGCATGTTTTATTTGTCTAAAATTAGAAAAAGTGCTATACTTTCAGTAGCCTTTGTAGTCACTTAGTAGTATAAACAAGTTTTAAACTGCACAACCAAAAATTAGATAAGATAGAACTTAATCTATCCCAAGAGAAATTCTGGTTCCTGCTGTCTGACAAATCTACCCTAACCTGAAACTCATCATCTCCTCATTATCTCAAATACGTAGACAATAAGTGTATGACTGAATCTCTTACGAAAGAGAAAATGAATGACATCCAAAGCCAAGATACATCGTTCATTGTAATTTATTTGCATGTCGACATGGCTTCATGTCATCCACCAATCAAAACTGACCCCGAGGGCCAGTTCACCCAAATCACCAACAGATTTATTGCCATGCAGATGTTTTATGTGCTAAAGTTTAGAGACGACCAGTCTCTGCAATTTCTGCTGCCACACCAATAGAATGAAGGTCAGTGATAATGAATCTGTGTGCTCAGAGAGTTAAAAGTTGCATTGGAAAAAGTGGAGAAAGCATAAATCATTACAGAAACAATGTCATGATTAGTGTTGATAATCCACAGAAGACATTATGAACAGTTTGCTGTTGATTTCAAACACGGCAAATTAAATTTCCTTCAATTTTATTGTATATGCATGGCAGCAGAAGCTATAGAGGCCTATGTCTCAAAATCAAACTCCCAAACTAACATGCATGGTGAGATTACACCCAGGGTAAGTAGGACAATATGTCTTGATGTGATTTTGGGTGGATCCTTTAAGATGTATGTCAAGTTTTACCAGCACCCACTCATCCCATGTGGCACCTTATTAACCCGACCCAGGTGTCCTACCCACGGAAAGCACGCGGTGATATGAAGACCCATCTGGACCGTCCGCTGGTGGTCAACCCGCAGGACAACCGCAACAACAACACCAACAAGACCCAACCTGGTGAGCTGCCTCTGGACCAGGAGTACCGCCGCCAGGACATCGACCACTACCGCCGAGCCACCCACCACTACCACTACCACCACCATCATCAGAAGGCCACCGGGTCGGACAACGGAGAGACGGGACAGACGGCAGAGACCCGCATGGAGCGCGGCTTGAGTTGCACGTCTCTGGGCAATGTGGAGGGCCAGCAGGTAGAGGAGAGGCACAGCCACAGGAGCCACCGGGGCCACAGGCACAGGAACAGAGAAGGCAGGGAGGCTCGTAGCGTGTCTCCCCACCACAGCGAGGCGGTGGAGGGCAGTAATGAACACAGGAGGTCCCGGCAGCACCGCAGGGCAGCCAGGGAGGGGGAGGAAGGCAGGAGACACAGATCCAGAGGGACAGAAGCAGAGGGGGAGAAAGCTGAGGAAGGAGAGGGACGGAAGACAAGACGGCATCGCCACTGCAACCAGGAGAAAAGAGGTCATCGCACCAGGAAGTGAGTAAAGAAAGGTTTCTTTTCTCTGTGTGAATGTGTCAATTACACCCCAACAAGCATTAAAAGCAAGTTAAGTTCGTCTAAGAAATCAGAAAGTGATTGGTGACAGGTGAAATGTGCAAAGTATATTTTAGTTCCCCCACTTTGTGGCGGGTGATCCAAAAATACAACAGTATGTTCTGTCTGTGTGTGTCTGTATACAGTGCTACATCTGGTGTTTTTGATAAGATGCTCCTTCCATCAATTGATCCATAATCCTTCTTTCATACCTTATTCTTCTCTTTCTACTCAATCTCTCGTCCTTGCTTCTTCATCAGGGAGCACCACAGCACGGGGCCCAACCTCTCCACCACACGGCCCATACAGCAGTACAACGAGGACCTAGACAACTTCCGCAACAACAGCAAGCTGGCCAGTGCCCATGAGCATCCCTACACCCTCCCACCAGATCACCCCGACCACCCAGACCACGTTAACAACCTGCTGAACTGCCGGGACGCAGACACCCACACCCTCCTCCACAGCATGGACAGCCTGATCCTGACCAGCATGGCCAAACCCGAGTACACAAAGATCGACATGCCCCCTGTCTACCCCTACCCCTCCACCAACGCCATCCTGCAAGGTTAGCATCTGGGGGGGTTAGTCATGTATAAAAGAGGGTATCAGTTGGCATATAGACTGTCAAAGTTTCTGCTATATCCAAATAATGGCTAGAATGTATCTCAACAGATATTTTTTAGGCAGAGATGTGGCTACTAGAGTTGAAGGCCGTGTCTTTGGTTGCAATGCATTCTGAGTATATTCCACTCTCTGGCTTTGCATGAAGTCAGGATGTGTTATTTTTCCCATCAGTTATTGATAAAAAACCTGATATTTTGACCCATACTTTGGTTTAAGTCTGATATGTATTTTCCATTTTCGGCATCTTATAAAAGACTGGTATCTCAGTTCCCAAAGGTGTGGTGCGAAACTATATGGACGGTATAAATAACCAAAACATTTTAAAAAACATATTACATTGTCATTGCCGAGGTAGAGCACCTTTAAAACTCTTAGATCTAAAATAAAAACTGTACTGCAGACTGAACAAGTAAATACAGCTCTTAATTAATGTTTATTGATATCTGACTAATCCTTCAACAGAATACTGAAGCAATTTAATATTCCATTTCCAAACAGTTGGGGACATTTCAATGAACAAATGGTCCAACCTAATGCTGTAGAGATCAAGTAGAGATCATATACTGAGATTTAGCTCCAATTATCCAATTGTCTTTTATTAGATCCTCCCTGCACATCTATCAAAGATACATGGGTTGCCACTTGAGTAATTTTCTCACTTCTTGAAGCTATTCTGCAGACATTAATCAACTGTTAAACAACCCATGAAGACTATATTAACTATTGGCATGCCAAATTGCTGCTTTTAAAATCATTGTTTTACTGGCTAACACTGGTGTAAATCCGGTCTCACTCAGTCCTGTTCTGTATACGATGCTGGCGGATGTGTTTCATGTGTTCATCGTCTTGCTTTGGTGGAGCTGACCTCTTTCTGTCTCTTTCTCTGTCCGTCCATTCCTCTTCCACTGTTTCCTCTCTGTTTTTTGCTCAGTGAACAAGAACGCCAACACCGACCAGAAGAAGAACGAGGAGAAGAAGGAGGAAGAAGATGAGGGAGGAGACGAAGATGGCCCCAAACCTATGCCTCCCTACAGCTCCTGCTTCATAATGTCCACCACCAACCCGTGAGTATATCCGGTGTAAAACCCTGTCCAAACACAGCTGTAAAACATTCTCCTAGCTCCTTATTAAGAACATAGAAAAGTTATTGAATATGAACGTTTCTTCTCTCTGTTTAAACAGTTTGTTTTGTGTGCTTCTTTGTGTCAACACGTGAATGCGTCTGTGTGTTTGCACCAGGTTTCGGAAATGCTGTCACTACATCCTGACTCTGAAGTATTTTGAGTTCAGCATCCTGTCTGTCATCGCTATGAGCAGCATCGCCCTCGCTGCAGAGGACCCCGTCTGGCCTGACTCACCGCAAAATAATGTGAGACATCGAGGCGTCTTTCTATCTGACTGCGAATGTTTGTGCATCTATGTGCATCCTTTTGGATATAAAATGTCTCCTAAACACATAAAATATTCCAAAGTAACTACATTTCTGGCAGATTTTCCTAAGGAGACAGGGTGGTTTACCATCTTTAATGAGGTCTTTAATAGAGGTGTGAGTCCCCAGAGGCCCCATGAGACAATTTTATCCCGAAAACTTGGGTCACGATATTATTGCAATTTTAAGCATTTTGTGAACATGTATGGACGACAACAATTGCGTCTTCACCGCTCTGTAAAGCTTCGATACGGCTGTGTTCAGTGTGTTGCAGTGTCTTTAGCATGTAGCTCAAACCCTCGCTTTCCACAACGTTGTATGGCTTAAAGTCTTAGCAAATGAAGAAAGTAATGGATTGTGTTATTTTCTTTGCACGTTCTGGATTGGGAGGCAGCCATGTATATGTAAAGAGGAGAGTTGTGGGAACCCAGAGAGCCTATTTTTATTGAGATAGCATGACGTCAGAGGTCACATGACCGCTTTTAAAATCACCATGAAACATAAAAAATAGCCTAACTTTGCAGCATCAGAACGATAAATATTGATACTTGCCGGCCATGAATTGATATAATATTGCCATGGAAAATATCACGATACTATGCAGACCAGAACTGGGTCGGAGTCTGGGATTCTACATGTTTAAAAATGTCCAATAAGTTTATCTATTGCAGCAAAACATGTAGACATTTTTTTCACATATATTTTCAAGAGAACATGTCTCTTAGTAATCTTTTTCACAGTATTTTTTTTAAATAGCATCACAGATGGCATCATTTGGCAGTTCTTCGGGTTCATTCCAGATGATATATGAAAACCAGCTGTTTTTGGTGAAGCTCTGAGCAAACTCTGCCAGAATAATGTTTTGGGACAAGATGTAAACGTGACAATATATAGCACAGGGCGCTTCCATTGATTATCAGAGTCAGTCAAACTACTATTAATTAGAGACGACGATAAATTTGTATATGACAAATAGATTTCGTTTGGAAATAGAAACTGTAAACAGGATGAAGATTAGGATTAGGCTCTGGTTTCTGTGCTATTGTTTGTCTCTTTGTTAATCTCTCCTGCTGTGTTTCTTCTTTTGTATCTCTTCACTGATTTCTGCTTCTCCCTCTCTCTGTTCTCTCTAGTATGATAATTTTATCTCATGGTGTTGTGTTGCTTTTCAGGTGCTGCGTTATTTTGACTACGTTTTCACAGGCGTCTTCACATTTGAAATGTTGATCAAGGTAACAAGTATCACTGTGTGTGTGTGTGTGTGTGAGAGAGAGAGAGAGAGAGAGAGAGAGAGAGAGTGAGATTGAGTGTGTGTGTGTTGTGTGTGCCTTTGTTTTTGCATAATTGTGTGTCTTTTGTGTCTTCTGTATGTATCTTTTGCGTGCCTATACGTGTATTTTGTGTATTTGTGCTGTGTATCTGTGAGTGTGTTGTTTAAGTGTGTAAGTGTGTTGTTTAAGTGTGTAAGTCACTGTCTGTAAGTCACACCCCCCCCACCATCAGCACTGTCATATAAAGTCACATAGTAATGTGAATAGGTAATAGCAAATGCATAACACAATTCCCTATATAAAAGTGGACATTGTTTAATTTTAATAAAATTTAACTGTTAATATTTAGGTTTGTTTCGCCAATAAACAAAGCTTGCTAGTATTATAACTTATCCATTACTTTCAGTAAACTATTTACTATGTAACTATGTGTTTAGCCATTTCTCCTAACTAACTCCACAGCTTATCCACAACTTTATCTAAATATTTCAACCATTTATCCATTAGACTTAATTTATATGTCAACTGTTTATCCCTTGCTTTGCCTAGCTAACTTTATTAAGCATTTATACATTACGTTTAGCTATTTATATCTTGTATCCATTACTTTCAGTTATTTTAACTTTTTATATATTACTTTTAACTATTTAAACTCTGTATGCATTATTTTTTCAGTATAACTCTTTATCCATTACTTTTAGCTAACTTTTTAAACCATTTATCCACTACTTTTATCTAAATGTTTATAAATTACTTTCAGCTAACCTGCTCCAACTGCTTCTTTATTACTTTTTTACTAACTATATCAATAATGTATCCATTACTTTTAGCAAACTATGTTGAACATTTATCCATTACTCTTTTTTATAATTCATAATAACACTTTTAATAATTTACTTTTAGCTATTTTAACAATTTATCCACTTATTTTAACGATTTCAACCATTTATCCACTACTTTTAGCTCACTATTTTGAGCATTTGTCCCTACGTTTAAATCAATTATTCTAACTATTTCTATTACTTTTCACTATTTCACCTGTTGATCCAATTACTTTTAGCCAATATAATGTTGTGTTCAGCTGTTACAGCTGACCTGAAAGCCCTATGATGATATTATATAAATCATATTATAATTTAAATTTTTTAAATTGGCTCCCCTTGGCAACAGTAGTACCCGTGGAGTACATGTCAGCCTAGCCCTCATTATGAATCACTGTGTGTATCTGTATTCATGTTTGTGTGTCCGTGTGTGTGTATGTGTTGTACTGAGTGTGCTCTGTGTCTTCCAGATGGTGGTGCTGGGCTTGTTTCTCCACCAGGGCTCCTACTTCCGCGACTTGTGGAACATTCTGGACTTTATAGTGGTTAGTGGTGCTCTGGTGGCCTTCGCCTTCACGTAAGTGCCCCCCCTACCCTCCTCTTCATCATCTCCACAACTCTCAACCACACACACATGCACATACACTCACACACTCAAACACACACATTCCACCATCCACAGAAAGACCCTTGTCGCACAGCCTTGTGCGTCCAATACACCAGGCAATGCTGAGCTTTCTCTCCTATCTCCTCAGCCTGCTGTACTGCAGAAATCATCACCTCATGTCCTTGTCTTTTTACTATCTATGCTTTCTGTCTTTCTCTCACTCTGTCCCTGTTTCTCCTTTGTCTTTCTTCTTATGTTGCTTTCTCCCTTGTACTTCTTTGTTCTTTCACTCTTGTACTTCTTCGTTCTTTCACTCTCTTTTCACTTTCTCTCTCTCTCCGCTCTGATCTCGCCTTGTTGTTTTTCTTTGTTTTTTGTTTTCTGTCCGTCTTGGTCCTCTCTTCCTTTCTTAAACTATTTTCTGTAGTCTTGTCATTGTCTCTTCATGTCCCTCCCCTCCTGCAGTCTACCCTTTCTCCATTTCCATATCTATCTCCAAAATCGGTCATCATCACATGGGATCATATCAGCAGGTCTTTCTCTACGTTTCATCGCCACCTTCATCTGGACAACAACTCGTGATCCTTACTAAAATGTTCTCCTAATGTCCTGGATGATCATCACCAACCTCTGTCCTACACTCTAAAAAAGAATAATACAATTTAGCCTTTTCTTGATGATTTTCTGAAATCTTAGATGAACTCATAGTGTACCCTGAGGTACTCCTTGGGCAGTACTTTATTTACGTTTTCGCTTTTGGTTGATAGTTCTTCTGTACTTCAAAGTGAGAAACCCTAAAGTACTAAAAGTGAAATAAGTTTTTAGAGTGTAGAAACACTGTCTTCACCCACCTATCACCCCCTTCAAACCCCATACCCTGCCTGAACTAATCACCTCAATACCACTCCCAAAACACCACCTCCCTTTACTGCCTGACCTAATACAACATAAAGCACCACCTGCTCCTTCTTAACATATTCTTTTTCCCCCAATTTTCCTTGCTCCTGTTCCCTTGTCTCGCCTGTTTTCCAACCCATGCCGCTCTGATATTTCCACCAACTAGGCCGTGAGTCATCCCTTCCTCTTTGCTTGCATCTAAAGTCCTGACTTCGACACCCCCAAACCTTTGCTTACCAACATTCCCCCTAGGCCCTCCACAGCTCTGGTTCCTGCCGATGCGTTCACCTCCTTCTATGTACCTTCAAACCCCTCTTTCATAAGCGCTTCTCCTCCTGACTATCTTTACATTTTGTGCATCTACCAGATTTCTCTACCTCCTCTTCCTTACAGCCGTTTTAATCCTAACATACAGCAAAAACTTAAGTGTGAACTTGCTCCAGCTCCAAACTGGCGTTGCAGAATTCATAGCTCATCAAAGTCAGTCCTATTTCTACTGCCAAAACACCCCCTATCGTTATAAAACGAGGGGATTTGAATAAAAAAAACCCAGCAGCAAACACATTTATTTACTGGTTTTTCTTAAAAAAAAATTCACAAAGTTGCTCCTCTTGCCACATCTGACAATTTATGTCAGGACAAATTTACTAGCTGTATATTAGGAGGTGTCCCACATTGCTCCCTGGCTTGCCATTATCCCCACTTAACCCCAGCTTCCACCCTTGTCTAAATAAAACTCCTATAGTCCGTAATTAACCCTTCTGTTCTTCCAAACTCCACCACACACATCTTTCAACCCCACCTCTCCAACAACCATTAAAGCCAACGTCCTGCCTCCAACCCAACCCAACCCAACCCAACCACACCCCCCCGCCTCTTCACCCTCCCCCGCCCTCCGAGCTGGAGGTCCCTGACGGTCAATCCGTGGGGGTGAGGGCGCCCCAGACACCTTTAACCCTTTAAGTGCCCAGGCTATCTGTTCGCCACAGGGAGGAAACCCGCCATGGCGCAACAACCTCATCCCCTACTCTCTCTTTTACCCGCACACACGCAAGCACAAACACACATAACCATTCGTCGTTCTGACCATGTTAACGTACCCGGAGGCTCAGGTATTTAACTCTCCTTCCTCTGCACGACCCGGGAAAGTCAGACTGAACGTGGGAGGGAAGGAGGAAGGCATGCTGGGGCAGGGTGTAGTGGGTGGAATGACTTGTTTTTTATGCTGAGGCAATATATAGAACAATACATATGAATTAAATATGTATGATATATGCAACTGGAGGGGCTGACTGTCTGTTTGTCTTAAAGAGAAAAATACAAAAGAGTGAGTGAGAGTGAAAGGAGCTTGTGTGTGCATCCTCCTCAGCTCTGTGGATGTCCGGTGCATGTCTGCCTTGGTGACTGCATGAACACGACATGTGATGCAGTAGACAGCATCATTCAGAACTATGGTTACGATGTTCGGAGTCAGTCGCGGGCAAAGAATGTGCTTAAATATGTTCTGTGAATCTTAAGAGCAAAGAGGGACTGTCAAAGTGTGTTCAGATTGAATGCAGAGCAACTTTTAGAGTCGATGGAAATACGCAATAAATAATTACGTGCAGATTTGCTTGAGGTTGCATGAACTGAGTTCAAGATGTGCAAGTTGAAATTTATTTTTTATTCTCATTATTTTTTTTAAAAATTGTTACAAATGTATAGTTTAATTTTTAGAAAACATGAATTGAGTTCTGAAGACAAGCTGGGCACTGTAGTTTTTAACAAATGTCACTAAAACAGGAGTAAATACTGCATTTGTCACAAAGTATTGCATTTTTGGTGTGTAAATGAGCTTATGTAGCAGCAAGGCAGTATATCTGAATACCTGACTCTTTACACAGGGCATTTATTGCATGTCTGTCCGTACTGAACAACGGTCCCTCCTCTCTCCCTCTGAACAGAGGGTCTAATGACAGAGGGTGGGTTACACAGTGTAGTTATAAAGCCTCTCGAGAGAAACTTGTGATTTGTGGAATTAGGCTAAGTAATTAAAATTGACTTGACTTCCGTTGAAATAAATTATAGTCCCTAACATACAGTGCAATGGTAGGCTAGTAGGATTATTTACTGGCTTTGATCTTAATTGGGATTTTTTTTAGACTATTACAAATTTGTTTGACTTTAATGTAACAAAGAAAGAAAATAATTAAGAAACAGTTGGAAAATAAAAGGTCCTGGGCTTCCTCTTAAATTTTGAGATCAATTTCAGTCTGAGCTGCATAATTAGTCCATTGATCTAATCCAGTAGTACTATGAAGAATATAATCAAATCAAACCAAATCAAATAGTCTTTATTGTCATTATATAGGCAACTATACAATGAAATTGAAAGTGCCACTGCATAAGGTGCAAAGTTATGGCAGCAACATGAGTAAAAACATTTAAAAATACCGAGCTAAACAAGGACAAAAAACAGTACAACGACATGTGATGTAATATTATCTAAGTATAAAATAAATATATATTATTACTTATATATGTAATATAAGTATATAAATAAATAAATGACTACTGAAAATGCTATAATTTATAGATGAGGTAGATTGTATGTTTTGCACATATTTACAATTGTATTGCACATGTCTGTTTTATTGCACATTTTAATTAATGAATTTATTTATTTATTGAATTTATATGAATTATTTATGCAACACCACCCCCACCACTTGTGGACCAAGGGGACCCTTGTGTAATTGGTGAACTGGCACAGCGTCAAACATTTTCAGCTTTTGACTGCTTTATTTTCTCACATTGGAGGCCAAGCTTTGAAAAAGGAGGAGATTTGCATTTCCTAAAAATAAAATAAAATTAAGGTAGACATCGATATTGAAATGTGTGCAACAGTAACATCTCAAGACAGAAATGTGAAGTAACTAACTAACTCGCACACAATGGCCCTCATTTATCAAGCGAGCGTAGAAACGAGCGCAGATCCGAGTGTATATTTGGTCTTACGACAGGGTTCACGTGTGATTTATCAAACGATCGTATCTCTCCAATCACAGCGTAAGAATGATCGGCTGTTGATAAATGTGGCGGCTCGAAACATGCGTAATTTAAATACCACGCCCTAATATATACCCGATTCAGAAGACTCGCCTTCAGAGTTTACGACACCGAAGGGCGCAATACGGCCAAAAAGAGGATTTTTTCACCCTCTAAACTCAGCTTTATTAGCAAAGTGCACCGTTACAATTAACAATAGGGGCAATATAGACATATTAAAGAAATACGCAGCGACGGAGGTTTATGAAATAAAAGTACTTATAGTTATAAACTCAAACAAGTTCACTGAATATTTTACATTTGGAGCACGGACTTAACAGTTTTCAGCTTTTTGGTTGAAGGAGGTAAACAATGTTTTAAAGTAAGTTTTAATTCTAAAAGAAGAGGAATTTCTCAGTCAGAAAGTGAAACGCTGACGTCCAACAGCTGCAACACAACAAACTGGATTTGTTTGGAAATCAGTGGTGCTGTCAGCAGAGTAGCGGACTATTAAACTCCCAGCGAGGTTTGAGTAATTACATTGTGATATATAAAGCCTAATAATCTATATAATATCCGAATATTGCTATTATTATGATGGAGAGATATTATTCACCTCTTTACATTTACTAATAATAATGTCCTAGTCAGAGGAACGTGTGACAGCGCTGATTGGAAATGTTTCTATTCGGGCAGCACCGCTGGTGAAGGAGACGCTGACGCTCCGGTGTCGGAGCTGGATAATAATAATAATAATAATAATAATAATAACAACAGTAAACAGCAGAAGACAACAACATTTAATATCCTCGGCTGGTATTCTGTTTAAAGAATTTCACGATTGCAGGGTGTATTTATTTTTGGATGATGTTTCAATGATAAATGATGTAGTCTAAACATGTTTTGCTTTGTCACTATTAAAAATCAAAACACCACTGAGTTTTATCAGCTCCAGGCATCGATACAATAGTCTAAGATCAATTCTCCGACTCAGACGTGTGCACTTCACGCTGACTCAAATTTGCGTACACGAGCTGAGAGCAGACGTGAGATCTGATCGTACCGTCCGCTTACGTCCAAATTGATAAATGCCGAGGCTTGCGTAGAAATCATCTTACGCCCACCTTACGCTCACTTTCTGACGTACGCTCGTTTGATAAATGAGGGCCAATGTCTTGCTAATACCTTTTTTCTGCTCCAAACAACAGTAAAACTGGAACGGTCCTCATTGTCTAAGACTAACACAGAGTTTTCTTTGAAGTACTTACAGTCCAGGTCAGCCAGCCACAATTGCAAAACTAGCAAAAAAGCATATTGTTCTACTTCTCAAAGGCGGATTCAGCTCAGTCTCTCTTTGCACTCAGAACACACGACACCTGTGTTTTTAAGAGCTTCTGTAAGTTCAAGTCCTGTTCTGAATGTTATTGTCACAGTGCGTTCACACTGTCAGCAACTAAGAAACTTCAGCCAGCATTTACAGTTGTTGACCTGCTTTCTTGATAATCACAAGAACTGTTATCACATATAACTTTGTCCAACAGCATCATATACAGCCATTATATGTCCTGCATACAAATAACCAACAGCATTTTAGCTATTGGACCTTATTGGAATGGTTGCTTACAGTCTGAATGCAGAGTGAACAGTGTAAACCAACAGCAGAAAGTAAATCAAGCAGAAACAGGATGGGGAAGGTGCACATACAAGTCTTTTTTTAGGTGAAGTTTTCAGGAGACAGGTGGTATGAATTAAGAGCGATATTACTTTGGTTAAACATTTCACACCTGTGTCAAAGATGACTATTACTGTATCAGATCTACCAATAGCATCAGCACCAGTTACTGCAAATTATCATCCAATGCACACTTAATTATGTGACTTTTTTTTTACATACAGTAAAACAAAAGAATCAAACCAGCTCCAGGTGGACTGATAATCCATAAATACACAGCGATAAGTGAAATTGTCCAATCAAAGTGAAATATCTGCTCAAAACAGTGAAAATCAGTTGAAATCACTCCACTGCTGCACCCTCCACAGCATGCTTCCCTGCAGAAATAAGGATGCCTCCTCCCCTCCTACACTGGTCCCCTTCCCTCCCTCGCCCTCTCACTTTCTTAGTCGCCCTTTTTGCTCCCTTTTCAGGATGCTCTCTGATAATCCCCCTCCACCCCTTTCATCTTTGCCTCTTCTCTCCACCCTTCCTCGCTCTCCATCTTCTCTCCTCCTTTGCCTCCTTGCTCCCACCATCTGCTCTAGGGCTGAGCTACAGTACAGTTTCGCTTAAGGGGCAAAGTCTTCACACACACCTTTGAAATCTCACTGTGACGCATGACATTGTTTCAAAGCAGGTACATGACAGAACCATTGTACGGAGGGGAGTTTTAGCATGGTCGGAGTGCAATGGCTTCGTATTTCTATGGGTTTTTGAAACACAACAATTGCGCTTCTGGCTCCCTTCATCCTCCAGTTTAATGCTGAATGAAAAAAAAGTGATTTAGAACTGCATGCAGTATTAGTACTCTGTGAGAATGCTTTCCTTCGTACTGACGGTGTGCGTGTATGGGACAATACACACAAATCCTGGTTTCTTGAGTCTCCACTCATGATGGCTGTCCTGAGTGTATGTGCTCTAACATGTCAAGAAAACCTGGAACCGGTTCCTTGTTAAGATTTAACGCCTTCTTCTTCCCCTGTGCAGATGTGCATGCAAAAGAGCTTTGATAAAATCCCACTAGATGATTGCAGATCTAATGAGGGCAATTTGTGCTGTAGGCCCGGTCTAATTGATCATTATGGTGTGATAAGATAAGAATCGGTGTAAATGGATGCAGCAATCGAGTTTCCTCTTCCAACCGTGAAGGTAATTCTTCATAGAGCTGGTAGCACAGCAGGCCACAGCAGAAGACAGCCAGGAGGGGGAGAGGGTTTCACATCTAGATTGTCAGCCACGGGCCAGATTCACAGAAGTGCTCTTATTATAGAGCTCAAGAAGTTGCAGGAGAATTATTGTTTGGATGTTTTTTTAAAGGTAATTGTTCTAAAATCTAGTTCTCGTGGATTTAACTGTAGTAGGAAAGAAATGGAATGAGGGGCAATGCTCAGTTCATCTAAAAAAAAAAAAAAGCATTTATTCTACATTAAATAATAGTAGATGTAAGGTGACTTACTGAACTTTTTTTACTTCTAAGATAATATAAATGATTATCTTCAAGTCAATTTATTTTTTCTAGAAATTAACTAGTATTTGTACCATAACTTATCAAATGAATGCACTGTAATTGCTAGATGTGGCATTATAACTTCTATAAACCTATAGTATTGTGTAAAAGCTGCCATTATCAAAATGTGTCTGCAGTCTAAATTGATCAAAACAAAAACAAACTTTTTAACAATGATAATGCAACTTTACTTACAATATCTGGATGTTTGATTTTCATATTGATATTTTATATACTTTTTGAACAGGCCCTGTTCAATGTGATTTACATCACTAATATTTATCAAATTTTATTTAAATCAGGCAGAAAACAAATTGTCAATTGTCAATTCAACTTTCTTGAAACTATATAAATATACAAACAATGGGTGGCCAACTGCCTTTCTATCAATTGGTCCATGTGGTTGGATTTCTGAAGATATGATGACATCAGCAAATCACCAAAATAGATGACTAAAAAGTCCTGCATATGTTCTTTGTCCCTACCCTCAAATACGACCCACGGGAGCATTTCTAAAAAAAAAATAGAGCACATCCTTATACAACGTAAAGTTTGCTGCAGTTTCATTGAATTTAGTCTACAAAACCACTTCTCTAAGGTTTGGGGAAAGAACTTCCAGATTAGGCGTTATAAAAGACAGTTTAAAAAGTAAGTAAATGCATTTAAATGCCAGAAGTGAAGTGGTTAGGAGGAAGATGTGACTACTGGAAGTGACATAGTTCAGTAAAAACGTGATGCAGAAAGTTAAGTTTGTTGTATCACATTGTTTACTTTGTTTTACATGGGACACAAAAGCCATTCTCCTGGGTGAAAGTCATCCAGCAGACCTTCCGCCCACCCTTAGTGCAACTTTTGTGTTTTATACTCCACCTCTGTGTCATTTATACTTACTACAGTAGCTACAGGGCAGGGGAGGACAGCCTTAAACGTAAATATGGGTCGTATTAATCTGCTAGAAATGGCCTGTGGGGGCATATTTTAGGGGAGGACATATTAATAATGTTAAGCTTAACTTTTTCATTGTTAGCTTTGTTAAATTTCCTTAAATATCCAATCAAACCGCACTCTGTATTCAAAGGACGTTGCCTTGGTTGTGATCTGATCCATGCTGTTACCAACGTCATGGTCTCATAAAGACAATAAAAGCACATAAAATCAATTCATGTATAATTTTCTTTTCTTTTTTTTAAGTGACCTTTTTAAGAAACCTACTAGGTGCTCTGATCATTGGCAGTGAGAAGAACTTGTGCAGTATACACTAAAATACATTACGTAGAGCTTACATTATGTAATTACAAATTTAGGAGACAGGTATGTAGACATCCCATCCAGTTGTCATGGAGACCAGAGATGGATGTGAGGGAGTCAGTGTGTATAAAGTACGGGTGTTAGTGGGTGGGGGGTTTTCTAAGATTTGGCCATCTTGCTGTCCTTCCTTCTTTGTCTGTCTCTCATATGGATGTGTTTTTCCCTGTTTCTACCAAACCCCCTCTCTCTTGTCTTGTGTCTGTCTTTGTTGGTCTTTCTCTATCAATGTGTGTCTCTGTGTGTGTGTTTGTCTTTCTATGTGTTTTCCTTCCCTTCCTCCTCCTCTTCCTCCTCCTCCTCTGTCTCTGTCGCTGTCTTTCTCTCTGTCGCTGTCACTGATTCTCGCTGTCTCCACCTTCGGTGAAACTCAACAGGAGCAGCACCCGGTAAAGTTCTTCCTCTGTCCTCCTCCTCCTCCTCCTCCTCCTCCTCCTTCGCTCTTTTCCCTGCGCTACACCACCGGATCAAATTGGCTTCTCTCTCTTTCTTTCTTTGTTCTTCTGGTCGTTCGTGCTCATTCTCGCCGTATCGTAGCTCATCGTTTTCTTCACCACATGTCACAGAAAGTCATCCAAACAATACAATGTTTTCCAAAGTGATACTCAATCACAGTCTATCTTTTGGTTATCAAACCGTAAAGCCCTGAAAGCTTGAAAGGTGGCAGTAAAAGCTGTGTAGTCCTTCACACTTTAGGGATGTGGCTGTGGTTCAATGAGCTACAAAAACAACAATAACTTTGCAATAGTCCATCTTTGTGTTCAGTAGGTTGACTAATTTTTACCTAAATTAGGCTGCTATCCTGCTTTTATTCCAATAATCATGAATTATTCTGCCATTTTTCTGTGCAGCTGTATATCACATATCAGTATGTCCCGTTTATGCTCTTCTATTGATCAAGAAATCTGGCTGCCAGGAGTCTTAAGTCCCGTTCTGACGAGATACAGTGATACTTAAAAAATGCAACAGGTTTTCATCAGTGTGGGTGTGTTTCTACATGTTCAAGGGAGAAGATGAAATACAAAATTAAGGTTCATATAAAGTAATATGTCTCTGGGTTTGAAGGCGTTTATAGCAACATGCCAAGGATATTAATACACCCACATTATAGAAGATGTACATTAGGCTTTTGGCTAAATCAGGGCATGTTAATGTCACTGAATAATGTGTAAAATACAGTAAATAAATCAATAGACGTAAGGTATGCACAAGACATAGCACACCAGCTAATATTACTTACTAGTTCAACAACAAGAAGGCCAGATTACTGTCTGTTTTGCGGCCTTTTAGTAAGTGAAGATCTCTGAGAGCCAGTCTGAGATTTAAACTTGTCCGGCAGCCTCTTGATCGGTCATTCTGCCGCTTCTTAGGGAAAAGCAAGAAAACATTATTCTCCATAATCTATGATCCAGTTTTACCAAAATTATTGACAAAGCTGGTGATGTGTGATTCTGACAGCAGTTCATACCCGCTTAGTGGTGTACCAGTTTTAAATGAGAATACAGTGACATGCTATATTCTATACTTGAACATGTTGACCATATGGATGAACAGCAGAATGTCTGGTGGAGCAGCATGCAGCAGGACCAGGACTTTTTTTCTCCTACCATGAAATCTTCCACTGTTGGCATCAATTGTAGACATGAATCCAAGCTTGATGAAGGACGAGAGTACAGTATAGAAGTATCGAAGCCTTTTACAGCCACCTTTTACTCCTACAGGTGTTGAGTGTTTGATACTGTGTGGAGTATCACCTCAGTTTTAGTCAGTTCATTCGGGGTGTCAGAATGCTAAAAAAAGGGGCACTAACAATACTCAATACATCAATCGTGAGACTCAAAGAGCTCTTTGCCTTATCGTTATGCTAGTGAGTATGTGTTTATGCGTGTGTGAGTTCCTGTGCGTGTGTGTGATGTTTTTAATTCTTAACACCTATGACCTTACCGGGCTTTACTCTAATACTCCCGAGCTGCTCTGATAGAGAGACCTCAGTCTCTACTCAACTTCAAAGGAGGAAGGCCTATTGATTATTGATTGAGTCTCACTCACACACACGCAAACCCCCACATGCATACACGTAGAACTTCCAAGGCTCAGACTCAATCAATCAGCCTTGAATTGAATTGTCTTACGTTTTCTGCCACGGGAACTGAGTTCATAGTTAAAGAGCAAGCCTTGATGGACGACCTCTCTTCTGCTCGGGCTTGGCAGGCGTCCAATCGCCTCCTGCCTTGTTTTTTTTTTAAAAAGGCCCATCCACTTACAGTAAAGATCAAGTCGGCTATTTACTCTCTTGACACCACAATTTTCCTCACTGATATTGGTTTATGGCCATACAAATCATGAGCAGAATGTTCAGTTGTGGGGTTTGCAAGCGCATTAAAACATACGACCAAAGGAGCTTGTCTTTGGGCCCTAAACCGTTTCCTCCGGCCGCTCTCATGGCTCGTTTGACGCCAGTGGTGCAACGTGTTTTGTTTGTGTTACAACATGTGATTTTGTGTTCTGCAAGCGACATCACATGTCCTGATAGTCTCACATAGCCTCCTGTACTTGTCTCCTTTGATTCAGGTTGCAGTCCTGACCTGAGGATTAACAAAAAATACAGAATCATTTTCTAAAAATCTGGATTTTCACGAAAGGAAGCTATGTGAAACCTATCAGAATCAGTTCATTTAGTGTCTCCAAATTCAGGATTATCTTAACATAATCCTAGCCATGTGGTACTTAGAGTTCACGCTTCATGATTCCACATATAAAAACTCCCATTTCTTATGAAGAACCGAACAGCGAATTTCACTGAAAAAGAAAGAAAGAGGTTTGGCTGGGCACTCTGCCGGGAGATGCCTGTCAATATGGAATGAGTGAATGTCTATTATTGTGGTGGAGATTATAATGATGATGATGATGATGATGATGCTTCTTGATGTCCATGAAACCAAATGGTCACGCAACTGATCGCTTTCCCTCCCACCGGTTTCATGTTTGACGTGCACTTCAACGTTTCTTTTCTCTGCAGAAGAAGAGATGCACACTGATGCAGTGTACTCTTTTATACAAGATGACTGCAAGTGTCACATCATGTGTGTTTGTTTTAGATTGTCACTGTAGAGGTTATGTTTAAGATAAATTCAACTACATTATATTAGAGGGTGTGGTAAGAGCCCTTAAAGACTGGTCCATCACTTCACCCCTTCACTCTTCTCTGTAACGCTCCTCTGACATTGCTGTTGTTCGTTGGCTGAACTCTAGGGGGAGCAGCAAGGGCAAAGACATCAGTACCATCAAGTCCCTTCGTGTGCTGAGGGTGCTGCGTCCTCTGAAGACCATCAAACGACTCCCCAAGTTAAAGGTAGGGCTCAGCTGGCCTTCACTGCAGACATGGATTTTAGTTTTCTAGAATAAGTCATGATAAGTCAGGTGAACAAGGTTGGTCTCATTTCAAAAGCTCCTCTAAATGTGGCTCGAAAATCAAACATTCTCTTGAAAGAATTTGGGGCACAACAGGTTTTGGGTTTATCACAATTTACTGAATTCTTTAAAAGACTACTACTACCAACACTTGCACAGATGACACTAATCTTATCTTCCACCTTTAAGCTGTGGTGATGTAAAGGTTCTATGTGCCGGAGGAAGATTTCTGTAAATAATCCACGTTTTAGAATTTAGAGCTTTTTTGCTGTCATGGCTACATTTTACATTTTACTCACTGTGGCCTTGTATTTCACTGAAATATATAAGTCCTGCAGCTCTATGGAATCAGTGAAATGATGGCTAGAAGTGGGAATAACTCAGAAATGTGCAGAATAACAGTTATAACTAGAAAATTCCCTCTGAGGAAATTTTGAAAGGGCCACGGGGGCTACTGCCGGTGTGTGTACACTATGATGAGACTCTTCAGAGATTTCAAACTATACCCTTTAACCTCAAAATGTGTGTGTGTGTGTGTGTGTGTGTGTGTAGCGAAAATCGCATGAAGTTACCTGTGTGTGTGTGTGTGTGTGTGTGTGTGTGTGTGTGTGTGTAGCGAAAATCGCATAAAGTTACCTGTGTGTGTGTGTGTGTGTGTGGGTGTGGGTGTGTGTGTGTAATTAAAATAACATAAAGTTACCTGTGGGTGTGTGCGCTCGCGTGTGTGCGTGTGTGTGTTTGAAGCATGTGTATGCATGTGTGAGGAGTGTGAGCGCTTACGCGCATGTGTGTGTGTGTATCTGTAACTGTAATCACATCAAAGATCAAAGGCAATCAGATCAAAGCAATCAACAGAATTAACTGCACCTGACAGTGACAGCAGCCAGAGGTGAACAGAGGTCCAGAGGTGGACTGGAATTTCTGGCCTCGAACAGAAAGCATTTTGGCAAAACCATCATTGATCCGACTTCACTTTGAGTGTCCTGAGTTCTTCCTGAACCTCTACATATGTTTTTTTTTTAAGAAAAATGAAAAAATAGCTTTGTTAGAGCGATCTAAAAAAACAGTTAAATCTCACTTTTTCCGAAATCTTCCTGCGTTTTTAATATGGGACCCAATGAGGCTGTTGGTGGTTTTGGTGGCGCATCTTTGCGTCGTACGCCCAAACTATAACTCTGACAGCTTTACCAGAGGATTGTGAGTGAGAAGACAAATTTTCCTACATTTCTATGTATAAATTATTTCTGTAGAGTGGAATTTGCGGCCTGGAGCGCAGTTTTCAAATTTATTTTTTTACAGTTTTACCTCTCCCTCTACACTCTGAGCGATGACATCACACACTCTGACACGAACATTCCGTGCAATACACACCCATTATAATCTCAGAATTTCTCCAAAAATGATCATGGTCATTGAACAGGGATTGATAAAAAACTATATGACCTATCGAAACGTGGATTAATACACCGATACACAAGACTTGCCTCTACTGTTTAAAGTTTAAATGGAGTCGCTAGGTGAAATTATGCCGGAGGAGTAGACGTTTAAAAATCTCCAATTATTGTTCTTTTTCGCTCATTTTTTGTCGGCCGTCCCATTCATTTCAATGCAAAATTTTGGGCAGTTGTTCGCGACTTACGTCGCGAAAAATTCGTACTCTGTAGAGAAAAGTAATAGCACACCGATCCCGATCAAACCGCACGTTTTGATATATAATTTGTCCTGCAACTCTTCAAGTTGTAGGACTAGTAGCGGGACGAAATTGCGTCCGGAAGAGGAATAAGAAAAAATCCACAGTATAACAGTTATTGCTGTATGGGACCAGTGCTCGGTGCGATTGCCCCGAGGCCCTAATGACATACATCCTAAAAAGAGACAAAGTGAATTTATCAACTCAATTGAAATAAAAATGGATTGCATATATACTACACTTTTTCAAGTTTCATGAATATTGGGGGGGAAATGAGTCTCCACATATTGTACATATTGAAGTATTGTCATGTTTCTAGCCTCTCCTGTCCTCTCCTCTCTGATCTGTGTAAACAGCCTCTCCTGTCCACTCCTCTCTGAAGAATCTCCAAAATGGCTTCAGTGTCGCTGAAGAGCAGAATTTATTGGTTTTAACAGGAACTAGTTATTCCAAACGTTTTTTGTTTTTTTTTTCTAAATGACACATGTAGACTAAAGTGATTTTGACAGAAATATCACAATTGTAAGCTTTGTTTTGATTCCTTTTTCCGACAAAAAAATTCGCAAATTTCGAAGATAATGCCTAATTTCTTTCTCTATAAACAGTGTGTCTAGCTGGTTTGGAGGTTATCGACAGGTCATCTCTGTTACTATTTCTGTGTGGTCATCCTGATTAATCAGCCTATGAATACAGCCTGTGTGTTAATGTGTCCGTCTCTGCCCCGCAGGCTGTGTTTGACTGTGTGGTCAACTCTCTGAAGAATGTGCTGAACATCTTGATTGTCTACATGCTCTTCATGTTCATCTTCGCTGTGGTGGCCGTGCAGCTCTTCAAAGGCAGATTCTTCTACTGCACGGATGAATCCAAAGAGTTTGAGCGTGACTGCAGGTGCGTGCAGAAACACAACAGAAACTCAAACTCTTCTCTCAACACTCCACAGGATCTCTGTCCAGCTTTTAGTTTAGCAAAAAACCTAATTATTCAGCAGGACAGTATGTGTTTTCAGTGAAGTGCCAAAAATAATTAACGGTATTATGTTATGTTCTGTCATTTCTCCAAGTATTTTTCTTTTTCACTCAGTACCATAATATTTTACCATGAAATATTTATTGTTAGTGCTTGGGTACATGCAGTACTGTCTTTTTGTACAGTATGATACTCTTGAAGTATCATAATAACCAATGCATGTGTTCACAGTGCCACAGATAAACTCAGTGATGTGCTGGATTTTAATTTATTTTAATGAGAAAAATATAAATCACTTAGTCCCTTGGTCAGGTGTTTCAGTTGTGCAGATGCTGCCACCTAGAGGAGTTTGCTGGGAATTTTAATAAAAACTGTTATTCAATGAGAAATGTCACTCTGTCAGACTGGACACAACATAACCCCAACTTCTCATTGTGTCAGATATAATATAGAAACAGGCTGAGGCTTTCCTGCACGTCCATTTCTGATTGTTTTTACTGAGTGACACTTGTACTGTGTTTTGGTTGTTAAACCCTGTGTTTGTTCCTTCAGGGGCGAGTACTTGGTGTATGAAAGAGACGAGGTTAAAGCTCAGAAGCGGGAGTGGAAGAAGTACGATTTCCACTACGACAACGTGGCTTGGGCCCTGCTCACCCTCTTCACTGTCTCCACTGGAGAGGGGTGGCCGCAGTGAGTGGGATGCACCCACACACACAAACACACACATACACGGATATCTCTACTTGTTCGTAACACATTCTCCAATTATAAATCCTACTTAAAACTTCCAAATACTGGGGCTTTGTTAGTGTAAAAATTGTGTAAAAACATTTTGTAATTTTACATGATTTTGCTTTTGTATTTATTTATAATGTAATTGAAAAAATGCAGTCATTTTAAATAATTGTGATAGCCCAAAAAGTCTAGATATCAATAAAATAAATATTAAAATTGTAAGATATTTTATGATTGCAATATCTAGAAATATCTAATCTAAAATAATATTTAAAGCATAATTGTGAAACTGAACCAGGCTGTTGATTAATGACATATTTACTGACTAGCAATTTCTATACATTTAGTGTTACAAATAGATATATTTAAATTATTCCATATATGTATTAAACCAATGTGTACTTACTGTTGGTGAACAAATTATTTTTATGCAGATTTGACGGAATTTCATGTTTTTAATTGTCAAATAAAAAGTGATACACAAAATGATAATGCATAGATTTAAATGTATGCAATACAGGACTCAAACAAAAATTATCACTCTCACACCTGCCTTCTTAAATTAAAATTTTTCTATGTTTGGGGTGTTTCTTGGTGTCACCCTTTGGGCACAGACTTACGTAAATAGCAGACACCGCATTTAAAAAATACATATATAGTGAGACAAAAAGGTCAAGTGGACAAAAACTACGTTAAACTGTCTCTGCTTTCACTTTTATTTAGCTGAGGGGCCAAATTCAGATATTGTGTTAACAAACAGAAAGTGACAATTTCTGCCTAGTATGACTTTAATTTATCTGTTTTGACCACAAACTTTCCCCCACCCAAAACTAATTTTTTATCCTTTTGTTTTCAACTCTCTCTTCCTCTTGCAGGGTGTTAAAGCACTCAGTGGACTCCACCTATGAGAATCAGGGCCCTAGCCCAGGTTACAGGATGGAAATGTCCATCTTTTACGTGGTGTACTTCGTTGTCTTCCCCTTCTTCTTCGTAAACATCTTTGTGGCTCTCATCATCATCACCTTCCAGGAACAGGGCGACAAGATGATGGAGGACTACAGTTTAGAAAAGAATGAGGTGAGGAGGACTGCAGAGGTCGAGATATCTAGTGTGTCCTCTTTATTTTTAGAGCTCCGAAAAGAGTTCAAGGAGTGCATCTGAAACTCTTCTCTCCTACTCTTTTCCTTCTGCAGAGAGCCTGTATAGACTTCGCCATCAACGCCAGACCTCTGACTCGTCACATGCCGAAGAATAAACTGAGCTTCCAGTATCGCATGTGGCAGTTTGTGGTGTCTCCGCCCTTCGAGTACAGCATCATGGCTCTGATTGCGCTCAACACCATCGTCCTCATGATGAAGGTACAAGTCTGAACACTGTAGCAACACAAACATTTTCCAGATAAGGTGTGATTTAACAGCACCACTACTGAAGTAATATACTCAGTCCTTAATGAAAAAGATCTGCACATCATTCTGCAGATCAGCTTTAAATTGATATTTGAGTTTTTTTGAAGTGGGGTTGTATTAGCAGTGGTGGAATGTAACTAAGTACATTTACTCAAGTACTGTACTTAAGTACAGTTTTGAGGTACTTGTACTTTACTTGAGTATTTCCATTTTATCTAACTTTATACTTTTTCTTCACCACATTTTGAGGCAAATATTGTACTTTTTACTGCACTGTGTTTAGCTGACAGCTTTAGTTACTTTTCAAGTTCAGATTTAACATGAAAAACAGATTCACTTAAGGTGATAAGACTTTTTTTTAATTATACCTCATATCAGTAAATTCAGTAGTTAAAATGAGCCCTATCTTTAGAAAATCAACCACAATAACAATCCAATACGATGTTTGAAATATATAAATAACAATCTGAGTGGGTCCATTCTGCATAACGAGTACTTTTACTTTTGATACTTTGAGTACATTTTGATGCTGATACTTTTGTACTTTTACTCCAGTAAGTCATGAATGCAGGACTTTTATTTGTAGTGGAGTAATTTCACAATCCGGAATTAGTACTTTTACTTAAGTAAAAAGGATCTGAATACTTCTTCCACCACAGATGAAAAAGTAACTAAAGCTGTCAGACAAATTCAGTGCAATAAAAAGTTCAATATCTGCCTCTGAGATGAAGGGGAGTACAAGAATATTAGTAAATGGAAAAACTCAAGTTAAGTTCAAGTACCTCAGATTTGTACTTAAGTACAGAACTTGAGTACTGTACACTCTCTGCCCATCACAGAACTTAGGGCAGCAGATATTTCCTTCAGGAGTTGGTTAGAGACAAAAACAGAGCTAAAAGAGAATTAATATTGAACTTATTGACTCCAAGTGATTGCTCCTGATTGTTTAACCCTTTATGGGGCGAAGAACTATATTTGGTAACTTCAGTGGATATCAAAATGGGGTCTCTATGTCTCTCTGTTTGGTCGTAGAACCACATGGATTTCTTCCAGCTAATCAGCAAAGATCAGATTCTCAATATTTTGAGAAAAAAGTTGTGAATTTGCTAGGTTAAAGTGGCAAATCTACAAGAAAAAAAATTGCAGATTTAAGAGATTTAAAGTGGCAAATCTGCGTGAAAAAAGTCACAGATTTACAAGAAAAGGGTGAAAAAAACAAGTTTTTTCTTGCAGATTCACCACTTTAAATCTCATAAATCTGCACAATTTTTTTGCATAGATTTGCCACTTTAATCTGGTAAATTTTTTTCTCAAAATATTACCCCCCTCCCCTGGGTCTGTATGTTTTCTTTTTACACATTCTGGCAGTATGTAATATCCTCCAATATTATCTAGGGTTGAAATTTGGAATTTGCAAGTATTTCAATGAGTGCCCTATTAAGGGTTAAATAGAATAACTAGTTCGCCATATCAACTCCCTCTCATTCTTTGTCCACCTCTTTTGTGTCTCCAGTTTGACGGAGCCTCAGAAACGTATGACGAGGTCCTGAAGAACCTCAACATCGTTTTTACCACCTTCTTCTTCATGGAATCAGTCCTCAAGGTCATCGCTTTCGGCCCTCTGGTAAGACTGCGGAGATCCACAAACACTCACAAGCACCTTCACACATGTTCTTATCTAGGTTGACCCAGTCTATATGCTTCACTGTTTCATCCCATTATACATTTATAAAGCAGGTTATTTTGGTAGACAGATCTAGAGCATGTTCCTCTTGTCCCTGAAAAACCCAGAGCATTCTGTGTCGAACAGCAGTCACGCTATCGGCCTCCTCCCAGCCTACGTCCACAGAAACAACACCACCATTGGCCTGGGACGTGTCCCTGACTGCCGTCCCATGGCTCCAGCTGCAGGAGGATGCAACTGGCCACCTTAACCGCCTCTGTACATCTTCTCATTGGGCGAACGTCTGTAACTTTTCTTTCTCTTTCCCAACAGAATTTCTTCAGAGATGCCTGGAACATTTTTGATTTTGTCTCCGTCCTTGGAAGCATCACTGACATATTAGTGACAGAGCTAGGGGTAAGTGCTGTGGAGGGTTCAGACGACACTTCAGTTGATGGTTGCAGCTGAACACAAGTTGATGATTTGTCACATAAAACGGGTTTGGTGGACTTAAAGGAAAAATCAGCCTTGTTGTCTGATGTATAAGCCAGTCCTTTAATAGATCTTGGTTTTATTTTAGTAAAAGTTCCGGTTGAAGTAATTATACATTTGTAATACATTTAGAGGAAGCTCCTGACTGTATTGTCATTGTAAACTTGACCACCCTTATATTAGGGTCATAAAGCCCAGTTTGTAGTTCTCAAAGCTCTCAAAATACTGCAGAACTTTCACCTAAAATCATGATTTGGATTTGACCAATTTATGTGATAAATTTGTAGATGACTAGAGACAACCACTGAGATTATTTGCCAAGGAAAATATATCTCTACATTCCATGGAGAGAACTTTATAAAGTCTATAAATCTGTCTTGCTATCCCCAAAAACCACCAGGTAAGCGGCTGAAACTGATTTAAAAAATAGTTCTGGACTGATTTTTCCTTCAAGTCAATTAGTTAACAGCAGTCTCCATCACACCATGTAGACACACACACACACACACAGGTTGGGAAATACTTGCAGTGAAGTCACTTCGACTGCCAATAAAAATAGTCCTGCTCATACCACAACATTTAGTTGTGTTTAGTTTGTACACTTTGGATCAAACATACAAGATATAACCTAGTTAATAATGAGCTAGTAGGCAGATTTTATTACTTTCAACAGAGCCAGGCTAACTGTTAAGCTGTTGTTGTGTCATGTATTTACAGTACAGACATGTGAGTGCTATTGATCTTCTTATCTAACTCTTGGCAATATATAATCTAGCTGTCAGTCAGACTGTAAACGGTACAGGCGGATGCATTTCTGATGCCAGAGGGATAAACAGAGAGAAGAACATTAGCTAACTGCACCCTGCAAGAACTATTTAACATGTGTGTGTCTATATGGTGTGTGAACATTAGTCTACAGATGTTTTAACTCTAAAATCTCTGATAATAATTATCTGGTATTTACGACAGTGTATTAGGGCCAAGTATGGAAAAATTAGAAAACATACGGACCCGGAGGAGAGGGTTTTTCTCTGAAAAATATATACTAATATTACCCCCCTCCCCCTTTTCATACTTGGCCGTAATACGCCGTCGTAGGTACTTGCATTTTTTTTTGTGACAATATTTTCTCAAAACTTTTCTTCAAACACACAACCTATTTGCCAACTTCTAGTTTGGTGTGCAGGATTTCTTTAAACTCATAGATCAAATGATTTGTCTGCATTTATCACAGCCCACATAGTCACTGTAAGTGCAACTGGAGAACAGACATGAGGAGTCCAATGTTTGGGGTTCAATTTATACCAATCAGTGATTGTGACTTTACTGTGCTGCTGTGTGTGAACACACTCATGTTTATCTCACTGTGAACTGTGGTTCTGTTGTTTGTATGTCTATCAGTCTGTTTTATTCTATACATATGATCTTAACATGATGATACACATGAGACTCAATGTTTGTGGAATTCACCAGCAAGTTCAGCCCCTCTCTGTTGTGCAGATACTGTATTTGTTCCAGTTTTGAATGAACAAAACCTCCCTGATCTGTGCTGAAGTCTTCCTCTCGTTCACACTGACTTTATTTAAAGTAAGTGTGCTAATTGCTGCAAAACAACTGTGTTTTCACATGATTAAAGACACCCCTCTGGCCACGTTGGTCATGCTAAATTTAGATCTCAGCTGTCTGAACAGACATTTATTGACACCAGTGGTGTTTTCCAACAATTAACTGATCATTGCAGACATTTGATTGATTCTCCGTCAGCTTGGAGCAGCAAACCTGCTGGTTTAGAGCAAAGCTAAGGTTAGAACTGACTAGCTGTCTTGAGCAACATGTGATTACATGTTATTCAAGACAGCTGCACACTGTCTAACTTGCAGAAATACATTAATTTGCACTATTGCAATGTTTCTTTTTTGCTTGATGAAGGTTTAGCACCTAAATGTTGCAAATAATGTGTTGTTGCAAGTTAGAAAGTATAGCCGTCCCTCTCCTACACACCTGAAATAAATGTGCAAAGTGATGTTCTGGTCTTAAGAAAGCAAACAAATCAAACAAGGAGAAAAGAAGTCTCTGTACGTTAAGGTTCAGTGTGAGCATTTAATAATAAAGTCATGCTCTAGGCTTACTGGAAATGCCATACAATGACACCAGCCTGTACTCCCCTCAAAAAAGTCAGTATAGGTCGTGTGTACAGGCAGCGAAAAACGAGCTACAGGCAGCGAAAAACAAGTTATATTTACATATTTCACCCTCCGCTATATTGCGTCCGCTGCCATCTTGCTGACGTAGTAGTGATTGACAGCCAAGTAAAGTTTAAAAGGGATGTATTCCTACATCCAGTTGGAGGGTGGGGTAGTGGATGGCTCGAACAAACGGCGGACATTCAACCAGAAGAGCGGGGTTTGCATCACATGTGAAAACAAAAGTAAATGATTTTTAACTTGCTGTAGTCACGTGGCCCTTGAAACTACCTAACTCCCCTTTATGTACATTCATTTACTGTTTAAACTGTCTTTTATAACGCATAGCGAAGTTTTTTGCCCTAAACCTAGGTCAGTGGTTTTATAACATAATTCCACAGAAACTGAGTGCGAGTGTGCAACGTGTTATTTTAGAATTCGTTTCTGTACCACGAGTTGTGAAATGAGAGCTGCGATAGGTACATACGTGACGTAATTTGTGATACTGACACACAACCTCTTCTGTCGTTTAGGTTGGAAAACTTTTTGCAATAATAGATCAAACTGGTGATATGTAATGTGGTTAATATCCCTGCAGCTCCACAGAGTCTTTTAGCTCCTTCAGTTTCGGTTTTGCAGGACCCTTGACACTTGTTTGACAGCGAGATAAAGACACAAACCTACCAAAAAAGACACAAAATTACCAAAAAAAGATGTATAAATAACAAAAAATTGACAAAAATTAAAAAAAAGACACACAATTACCAAAAGAGACACGTACATACCTGTCATTAAACACATGCCGCGTTGCCTACATACGTGTCATAATTTGTGGTACTGACACACAACCTCTTCTGTCATTTTGGTTGGAAACTTGTTGGTGACACAGAGAGCACACTCTCTTTCATGCAAATACAGGAAATGTAGTTCCCAATTAAGCTCCAAAAACACTACTGACTCAAAAAGAGAGAAACATATGACACTTTAGATACCTGCTGGTGGAAGGGGAGGAAACAATGCACAAATATTGCAAATGCTTATGCTGTAATGTCGATGATTTGACTTGAAAATGTTCCTTTTCCCACAGAGCTGCCATCACAGAGGGGCTGAACGTACTGTACCTCAGATCACTCGCTAACTGTTGTTGTTGACTTGAAGTTGTGTTTCACTGCCTTTTTACTGACACCCATAATGACTCCGTCTTCCTCTTCTATCTCTTTACATGCTTTCTTTAAAACCTCTCTACTTTGTTGGCGCCCTACGCCCCTCCCACTCCCTCCTCCTCTGATAAAAATCCATCCAATCAAAATGCACTATGAAATCCTTCATCGTGTTCTCCATCCGTGCTGCGCCATGACATGTGGTGGTGGTGCTGTGATGATGATGATGATGATGATAATGATGACAATGATGGTGATGGTGTGCGTTTCGCCCCATGCCCCCTGCCCAAAAAAAAACCACACGACCAACCCCACCCCCACCCACAAAAATGTCTCTCACCCACTCACAATGTACTACAACTTACAAAAAAAAAAATAATTAAAAAATAAACTCCCTCCCCCATTCATCTTTCTACATCTTGGCACATGTAGAATCTGGTTGGTTTGTAATTTATCTCTCAAAGCTTTCTGCTGCATCCTCATTGGTCATGCGTACCCCGAGCCATCCCCCCCCCCCCCCCCCCCCCCCCCCAACCACCCACTGCCCCACGACCAGTCTCAACCCTGACCCCAGTGCATGCGCTTCCTGGATGATGACCTTTTAAAGTAAATTATTTTTTACTTGATGACATAATGACATAGAGAGGTTCATTATTAACATTATACATCTATACACATACTTAGATGTGTATGTAATTCCCTAGTAAACCTTAGATAACATGTTCAGTTTTGCACATGGTTAGAGCTCGACCGATATGGGATTTTTGAGACTGATGCCGATTCTAGAGGGGAGAAAATCAGTGGTCACCGATTTGGTGGCTGATATAATATTTTTTTGAGCTGGAATGAAAATAGACCTTTTTTATGTGGATTGTGCACCAATTTTTCACCAGTCTACAAATGTACCCAGAGAGCTACTTTCTTGAAAGTAAATCTTTATAAAATGATAATTAACATTGTTATAAGGAGTATTCAGATCCCTTACTTAAGTAAAAGTACTAATACCTTACTGTGAAATGATTCCACTACAAGTAGAAGTCCTGCATTCAAAACCTACTTAAGTAAAAGTATAAAAGTATCAACATCAACATGTACTTAAAGTATCATAAGTAAAAGTATTCGTTATGCAGAATGACCCACATAGATTGTTTTATATATTCAAAATATATTATTACATTATTTGTATTGATGCTTTTATGTATTTTTTTTTGTTAAATCTTGACCTGAAAAGTAACTAAAGCTGCTAGCTAATGTAGTGAAGTGAAAATGTAGTGGAGTAAAAAGTACAATATTTATATTTAAATGTAGTGGAGTAGAAGTATAAAGTTAAATGTAAATACTCAAGTAAAGTACAAATACCTCAAAATTGAACTTAAAAACAGTACTTAAAGCTACTTCTTAAATCTTTATAAAATAATTATTATTTATTATTATTTATTAATTATTAATAAATAATTTTAACATTTCTATACATCAGCCAACTCTATAAATGATAACTCAGAAAATAAAGAATACATAGGAATAAAATAAATAGCTAAATAAACATCATTACTATTCAGATTCAGTCAGTTGCTGACTTAAAAAATAAATAGCTAACAATATTTCTAAATCTAAGCAACATTTTCTGCATTTTATATCATGAATACATTTTTTCATAACAGCAGCATATACACCGATACCAATAGGCCAAATTTGGCCGATAATATCTGTCTACCGATATCTGTCGGGCTCTAACATAGATGCAGTATAATATTCACTTTACTCTTAGTCTGATCTGTACACAGTGAAAGAAAAAGCTTCCTGGTCAAATTTATCACCAGAATCTCCAACATTTAGCTAATTTTCCACCCATGGGGATTTGTGATAAAATAAAATAAAAAACACCTTTTACGGGCTGCCTAAGAAGACAGATAAAATGTTCATATTTGGCTGCTGGCAATAGTTTTATGCACCAAATTAGGAAAACTGCTTCAAGATGTTGTTGACTACACTGCTGCTCACAGTATCTGTGTGGGGTAGTGCAGATGATCTCAAACATCTCATTTCAACTAGATGACAATTAGTGTTCAGTTCATACTTTTTTTTTGCAAAAATATGAGGGTATGCACATAGGTGAATGTGTGAATCAGAGCTTAGTATGTGCTCGGCCCCATTGGCCAGACTGGTCTGCATGTAGGCCGGTTCTTTCCTCAAAAAGTATGCTGCCATGCCAAACCATGCCTGCACTGAGGCTGCTCGCTTGTCCCTTCTCCTCCCCCTCCCTCCCTCCTCTCCCTCTTCATGCTCCTCTCCCTGCCAAGCCTGTCAACCACAAAATGCCAGGGCCTCACCGGGGAGTTTGGCTGTTGAACATTACATTATTCTCCCTGTGACACTGTAAAGAACCGCCAACAAATATCAGCCGTTCTTTGGGCTGAATCCAGGTCAAGACCGTAGCGGTTGTAGTGTTTAAGGGCATTTTCACACTTGGTTTAGATACTCAGGTCTGTTTCTTCAGGCGTTCAGCAGAGAAAAGCTTTACTGCAGGGTAGTTCTCACACACCAGAGTCGCTCCAAACCCCCTGATCGGTTTTGCATAATGTTTCCTCAACACTCTTTGTCACCTGCGTCACACCAGCAAGTTTTGCAATCATCAAGAAAATTATAAGCTTTTGTTCTTCAGTCACAAAACTATGGAAAAACAATGTAAGCCAGCCATACCTTAAACTGTGGCATATCACAATCAAACAACACCTTCAAAGAAGACATATAGTAATAATTAAACATTTCAGATTTGTTTAAACTATTTTTTTTTTCTCTTAATTTCATCACTGTTGCACGCTCCCAAACCTATTATAAGCAACACAATGACATCCAAACTTGCCATTTTTGTAGATTGCTAACAAAAACGATCTATATTTGTGAATTTTCAAAGTTACGATCATGAGAGATGCACCGATGCGCTGTATATGCTGCAGAGATATCCAGTTTAAATTATAATATCTAAACCTGTCATCAAGTCCAAATCCTGTGGTGTGAAAATTGTTTTGACCAGCAATGACAGCAGCGACTGTCAAATCAGCAAATAAACTTGAACGCTAGCTTCTTGTTGATAACCTATCTCCTCCTATCTTATGCCTCCTATTTGGCTGGATCACTTCTCGCATGTGTGTTCATTAACTAAACATAGTTTGAAGACCAGGAATTCTTCATAGTGAAATGCCTTTTAGCGTGCAACCAACCGTCATTGATCACAAGTTCAATGTACATACCACAAAAACTTCAATGTGCCTCTTTGTAAGACAGACAGTCATGTTACATGATCAGTACAGAAATCTGACAGTGTTTAGGTGCCATGAAATAGAGATAAAAACTCCAAGCTTCAACCCAAGTGTGAAAATGCACCAAGTTTGGCTGCTGTTCTCTGCAGATGAGACACCAGATTTGGGACAATTTTGATTCATTTTAAAAGAAGCAGGTATCACAGTCAACTCCAAGCCATGCTCTTTGGACCATATAGAATGTGTGTGCGTGTGTGTGTGTGTGTGTGTGTGTGTGTGTGTGTGTGCGTGTGTGTGTGTGTGTGTGTGTGTGTGCGTGTGTGTGCATGCGTGTGCGTGTGTGTGGTTGACAGGCACAGTGCACTGTGCTCCATCTTGTGTGGCCTGCTTGCCCCCCAGAGATCAGTGCATTTGGTTCTTTTAAGAAAAAAAAAGCATTCTGCTGTACCAGATTGGATGATGACCTTTAGACTCTTTGAATTATGATTTTCCTTATTTCCTCTCCTTTTTCCTTCTTTCGTCTTTTCTTTGTCTTTTGACCTTTTTCTCTGTCTTTCTCCCATTTATACTTGTATCTTCTAAGAGCCGTTATGTTTGCAGTTGGTTGTTTTGTTGGGTTTGATCCCCCCCTCCCTCCCTTCTCTCTCTTTGACCTCTCTTTCTTCCGCTGTTGTTTTTGGTTTTTGTGTTTGGTAGAGGGAGGTTGTGCGTGCAGGTGTCATGTGTTTGGTGAGACTGACTGTGTTCTCCCTTTGTGCTGTAGAATAATTTCATCAACTTGAGCTTCCTGAGACTGTTCAGAGCAGCTCGCCTTATCAAGCTGCTGAGACAGGGAGAGACCATCCGCATTCTCCTGTGGACCTTTGTCCAGTCCTTTAAGGTATCCAGTCATTTACAGATACACACATAATGAAAAATATAGTCACAACAGACACTCTTATGCACACTTCCTTTCTTCTTCTTCTCTGGTAGGCTCTGCCATACGTGTGCCTGCTCATTGCCATGCTCTTCTTCATCTATGCCATCATCGGCATGCAGGTTTGTATTTTCATTTGTTAAATTGATATGTTGTTATATGACTTTTTAGCATCAGTAAAATTGTATTTTTATGTATGTGAATGGATGGAAGAAATATTCACATTGCGACCCATACCACAATTTTAACCCACCTTTTATGCTAATTCATAAAAATAAAAATCTAAAATAAAATAATAATAAATAATAAAGAAATAAATGTCATAAAACCATTGTAAAACCATTGTATTTTATATGTAGGTTTTTCCAATGTACTTAAAAAATGTTTAAGATGCATTTTTTATGAAAAACGACTGAATTACCCCCATTGAACCATGATCTTTGAAAGGTAAAGAACACTGTAGCACTAAATATTGATTGAAATGGTTAATAATGGAGTTATTAATGAAATATAAACAATGTTTATTGAGGTTTTTTTTAGTTTCTGACACTTTTGGGCAATTAAACATGCCCTGGGTTATTGCTGTTCCTGAAAAAACGAACATAAGAGGAGGATTAAAAGTTAGTAATACCAGCAAAAGTATCAAAACTAAACGTAGTTCTCTGCAGGAACGATGGCTGCTGTCAGTGTTATACACATTGTAATGCTAGTTTATTTTTTACTCTATTGATGCATTAACATGTAGGCAACACTGTGATGCTGGTTATGCATCAAATTTAGATATTTCATTAAACTGCAGTTTTATGTAATTTTCAGATGTAAATGTGAATCAGCAAAGCCTCAAAAATCCTTCAAAATGTTGATTGTGGTTGGTGATGTACATTTTAAAATCCACACCACAGCTCCTGTTGTTACTTCACCATCAGTGTAGAATTTACAGTAATGTGGTTGCTTTCTTTTCCCACTGTTTGTGCGTTTAGCTGTTTGGGAATTTGTCACTAGATAAAGAGAGTGCCATCAACGAGCATAATAACTTCAGAACCTTCATCATGGCCCTAATGCTGCTGTTCAGGTGAGTCCTTAACCCTCTCTTTTACACATCGATATCATAACGTTTGCACCTCCTCTCTCAAAAACTCTATCAAAGAAGTGGAAGGTTAGTGGACTATCATGAAGCCTCAAGTTTGGCATTTTGGCCATAACCATCTTGGAGGTTTTTTGGGAGCCAGAGGTGAGCATATTTGGACAAGAAGGCGAACTTGGGGTGGAGGATGCTAAAATACCAGCTAATGCTAGTGTTAGAGTCCGGAGCTCATGTTAACTGTGGTATTAATTTCGAAAAATGGGGTTCATTTCAAGAAAAAAGGAAAAGCTGTCTTTTAGTACAACAGAAAGCTGAACAAGACACATTCATGCACTGAAAACATGCTGTAAAAAAGGACAAAGTTCTAAGATGAAAACATTAAAAACACCCTAAACAAGTTCACAGCTATATGAATATACACATACAAATATATGAAGTATACCAGGATTTATTTTACTCTAATGGGGCTGAATTTTACTAAATTTACATCATGCTGTATTGAAGAAGACTTAAAACTAGCATTTGATATAAACTCAGGAGGCAAACATTTACTGAGGAAAACAAAATGATATGAGAAGTGGGTCATTTTGTCATAGTTTCTAACAATTAGGCTTCTTTTTGCAACCAGTGGAGTCGCCCCCTGCTGGCCCCTAGAAAGAATGCAGGTTTAGGGCACTTCCACACTTTGCCGTGATTACATCAGTTATTTGTTGTCAGATGTTACTTCCATGGTATCTAAAATTCTGACCACTTCTTGCACGTTATTATCAATGCAATGCTTTCTTGTAGTTGCTCACTCTTTTTATATTTTGTCGTGTGTTTTCCCTCCTGCAGGAGCGCGACAGGCGAGGCGTGGCATGACATCATGTTGGCTTGTCTGGGTGGTAAGGAATGCGACAAGGACTCAGGGAACACAGAACCTGAATGTGGCAGCACCTTTGCCTACACCTACTTTGTCTCCTTCATCTTCCTCTGCTCTTTCCTGGTGAGAAAGAAAACACAGAATGTCCCTTTAACCATTTCACTAACTAAACATGCATTTATATGTATTTTTTTAGTATCAAATCCAATTGTTCCTGCTAGAGGATGTACTCAAAAACCTAAATTAATAATATCATATATTTCTCAATAATCCCTTCTTTTTTTGATGTCTTGGTGTTGCTTCTTAGTCTTCAAAGTGAGGATTTATTATGAATTTTTATTTTTTAAGAATTCTGTATTATTTTTTATTATTAATCCTGGATTCCATGTTATGTGGCTAATCAGACAAATGTGTTTCATTGAGCCAAGTTGTCATCCTTTCAAAAAATTTTAGGTTTGAAAAGTATGTTTTCTTTTAAAGGTCGCCAAAAATACACCATTTAGCATAGAAACAAACTCTGAAAATGGGCATTATCATCAGAATTTCAACTTTCTGACATTATTTGAAGGGAAAATAGGTTACGGAAGTCTGTATTAGAAAAAAGTAACTAAAAACAAGCTTAAAATTGTGATATTTCTGTCAAAATCACTTTATTCTACATGTCTCATTTAAAACATAGCCAAAAATAAAGCGTTTGGAATAACTAGATCCTGTTAAAAACATTTAAAAACAATAAATTCTACACTTCCGCTGTGATTCATTCTGCTGAGGCAACATTTGTGTATTAGAAACAGTTCTCAACATTAAAGAAACTTCAGGGGCAACAACATTTACAACAACAAACCCAATCAAAAGGTTTTTTTGCATGTGAATTTCATGATCCCCTGATTTTTATTTGTGTTAGATTATTTAACCTTAACAAGAAAAACGATGAGTTTGTTTGCCTTGTTCCAGATGTTGAATCTGTTCGTGGCCGTCATCATGGACAACTTTGAGTACCTGACCAGAGACTCGTCTATCCTGGGGCCGCATCACCTGGACGAGTATGTAAGGATATGGGCCGAGTACGACCCTGCCGCCTGGTGAGTGGCACACACACACACTCTCAAACACACACACACATACAGAAACAGGCAGAAATACAAAAATCAATACATGAACATGTGACGTAAAACCAAGCTAGCAAACATCAGACACATTTGGACATTCTTCTGCTGAATGTAAAGTAACTTTTAACCCTTGACTTTCTCTTCCGCCCCAAATCGGGGGAAAAGCCTGGATTCATGATCTCATCCGAGAAGTTTAATGATGAAACAGGATCTGCATCACATGATAATAGCTGTTGAAAGTGGGTCAGTTAAAGCTGGCCTGCCTGAGCAAAGGGTTTTCTATCTGTCTCTCCCTTTCTGTCTGAACTTTTCTGTCTTTTTTCTCAAATTGCACAATAAGTGCAAAGTTCAGATGAATGTGACCCTCTCCTGTTCCTCCTCTGCCCTCTGTAATGTGTGTGGGCATGCATACACTTCTTTTTCTCAGTGTAAATAAATGCTCTCTCCACTTCTTCCCTTGCCTTTTTATTCTTCTCTACCATCTTCTCTCCTCTTTTTCTTCCTCCGCTCTCTATATTTCTTGATCTCTCTGTATTCTGTGTGTTCCCTCACCTAACCTCCCCTCCTTGTATTTTTCTTGCAGCGGGCGCATACATTATAAGGATATGTACAGTTTATTGCGAGTTATCTCCCCTCCCCTGGGCCTTGGCAAGAAATGCCCACATAGGGTGGCCTGCAAGGTTTGGACCAAACCCCTAAAGCACAAACTTAAACGCAACCTGCTCGCCTTTAAAAGACTGGAATGAATGTCGCTCTTTATCACTTTTAAAACAAATTCTTTCCTACTTCTTCAACTTTTTTATTTCATTTGGTTTGATTTTTCTGTTTGGGTTTGCATTATTCAGTTGTTTTAATCATTTCACCATTGAATCATTTTGGGGGGGGGGGTCTGTTGTTTATGCATTCTGACATGACAATGAGAATGTTTGGGACAATGCAGAAATGCACACACACACACTCTTGTACACACTCGCACACACACACACCGGTAGCGGTGTGTGAAGCATGAGGTGGTGCACTGCACTCGCTATTGTCTTCTGACTGAACGCTGGGAAAATGACACAGATGTGTTCACTTTTAAGTCAGTATTATTTAAACACTAGAGTCTAGACTCCAGTCAGCCATTGTCTTTTATTTCTGCTTGCTGTCTAATTTTGCCTGGGCAGAAAATGGTCGAGCAATGTGCATTGTTCTTGTTTGAGTTGGGGTTTCGGGTGAGGGAGGCGGGGTTACTTTAGTACAGAGACTTATGCAGAGAGGGCTTGGTCTGAATACTCCCACCATGCATAGCTGTTAGCCAGGCCAGTGTTTTTCAACCACGTGTCATCAGGGCTCAAGAGTCTGCAGGTTTGGTTTTCTGTTACTACATAATTATCAGAGGTGTGAATCCCCAGAGGTCCCACGATATGATTTTATCCCAACACTTGAGTCACGATACGATATTATTGTGATTTAAAGCATTTTGCGATATGGTGAATATTGTGATACAATATATTGCGGTGTAACTGTTTAACAAATAAGAGAAAATTCTCAGTCTATTCATCTTTAGTCTTTTTATTTCTCCACAATGAGAGTCGAACTCACAGACTGACCAACAAAGTATTCAGTCAAACTGAACTGAACTGAAACATGTATGGACAACAGCAACTGCAGCATTTTATCAAACTTTGCTCAACTTTAAGCTTCACTGCACTCAACTTCCCGACACGATATTCTGACGCACAATCCTTAGATTTTATAGTTTCATATGATACCAGTTTCTCCAGTATATTCCTTAAAGTTAACCCGCTACAGCCTCTAGAAAAAGAAACAACAGCGAAAATACTGACGGCCGTCAGAACGCTAAATATCGATACTTGGCGGCCATGAATCGATATAATGTTGCAATGCAAAACATCGTGATACTATGCTGTATGAATTTAACCCCCACCCCTAATAATTACACAAAGTAATGTTGTTGTTTGAAATGAAAAACTGCAGATTATTGTGCCTCCATGGCACATGTTTGACAAACACTGTGCTAAGCAGCCTGTTATATCTAATTTAAATATTTATTTTAAAGTCACTATGGGTATTTAAAGTCAGAATTGTATACCTTTGCACATAGTGGCTTTAAGGACTATAAGTGTTCGGCCTGTTACAAGCTCTTAATAAAGAATGCACAGAGCAATGCAAAGGGAAATGCACAATGAAATATGTCCAAAAATAAGTCAAAAACTTGCTAAAAACCTGCAGTAAAATCAAGCTACTAAAACAAGCAACTAGTACGAATTAAGTCATTTTCTGTAAAAACACTTTAATCTTGCATGGTTAACCCACCTTGACCTACTATAGCTTTACTATTTGTATACAATAAAACCATGCAATCCCATCCTTTTCCTTTTTTTTTTTTTTTTGGTAAATATTCCACTTCCAGATCACATTAACATTACTTGAGCTTGTGTATCCCACATGCTTGTGCCGGCTTACCTTGAGTGGAGACTGTAACAGGCCTTATGGTAACACTTTAAATTCACTGCTACCTGAAATACTGCAATAACATGGCCAAACCTGCTCTGTTTGTGGCTCTGGTGTATGGGGAAAGAAGGAAAGGGGCAGGGTGTGTGTGTGGTTTGGGGCAGGGACTCTGAACATGAGAAGGTCTTGTGTCCACCAGGTACCTCTCAATAACTTCCCGTGTCGACAGATGCTTGTGGGGAGAATCGTTGGTGGTGCTGACTATCTTTTTAATGCAAGGCGCTGCAACCTTTGGCTTAGACATGAGACGGGGTCAGTTCACCCAAATCATAAAAACAACATTTATAACTAACCCCTGGTGATATCTAGCCATGCATGTAGTTTCACTGCTGAGTATTTAAATTTATATTGAAGGATTTACTTATATTAACTGCAGGAATTCATCTCATGGTCTAAGCAAATAGTTGATGGATCAGCTGAGCTCAGATGCTACAACTCTCAAAAGTTTGGGGTCACTAAGAAATGTCCTTATTTTTGAAACAGACATACAGTCTAGACATTGTTAATGTGGTAGTTTACTATTAAAGCTGGAAACAGCTGATTTTCTATATTTATTATATATTTTCATGTGTTCCAGTGGCACATTGTGTTAATCCACGTTTATAGTGTTGAAAGGCTGATTATCATTAAAACACCTGAGCATTATGTTAGCACAGCTGGAAACAGTTTTGTGCTGATTAGAGAAGCAATAAAATGATCTTTATCTAGAGGTAAAGTTGGAGGTTTGTACATGTTAAAATTATTATTTCTCCCTTTGTCAATGTCTTTACTAGATTTTCGATTCATTTTGTAACTAATTTCATGAATAAATCAATATGTTTTCATGGAAAACAACACAGACATTTTCTGGGTGATCCTAAACTTTTGAGCGGTAGTGTATATTTTCACCTAATGGTCAGATATGTAGGCTCAACCATACATATAGTCACAATCAAATGGAACTATCTAGAAACATATTTTTCTACAAGTTTCTGATCTATTGGTCATACTGTGGTTGACTCAGCTGTTTCAGGGCTAGCTGACAGTGGGCATGTTCAACCAGAAAAAATTGTGCACCCTTTTGCTGCGGTTTCCGGGTTGAACAACGTCGAAACAGGTTGTGTGCAACAGGCTCAGAGGTTCGTTTTCTCTGGTTTGGTGGCTGTGTCAGAGGGGTACCCAATTGGTGTGTTGTGTCAGTGTACTTGCGTACACAACAGGGTGTTCAACACACAATGTTCTCATTTAATAAGCGTCTTTCTACATTTTGTCGGTGCTGAAGTTTTTTCATGAAGCTCCAAACCCTTGGATTTATATCCCCCTCATCACTTACATGAACTAAAATAGCAGATGCACATGGTAACCTACCAGTTTGCACTTGTAGATGAGCTTGCATGATTAAAATTAGGGCCCTAGTCCCATTAAAAATCTGTTAAGAGGCCACTAGGAGACTGCTCCAGTGCTGTGAGAACCATAATCTAAATTCCATTCACCTCCAGTAGAGACCTGTGCACGAGAAACCAAAACTGTCTGCATAGCTGGACGCCACAAGAGGTAAGTGATGAAACATTCAGCGATGAGGGTGAACTGACCTTTATAGCCAGGACTGACAGACTAGGCCGAGACCAACCCTTCCCGTCATGGTCAGGGAGGGCTCCCCTGAGTATCTGGAGGTGCGGCTGTGAGCAGAGGTTCCCAGTGGACACGCAGCCTCAGTAACAGACTGCATTGACTTGTCATTGTGACTCACTCCGATCTCTGCAGCGGTGCTTTTCTTTGCCTGCTAGAAGCCCCGCTGCCAGTTCTATCCGAGCGGCGAAAGAGGGCAAAGACCGAAAAAATCCCTAATCCCCTTTTCACCTTCGCATAGAACGGTATCTCAACAACTAACTAAAGTAAATAACACCTCCTCCTCCCCACCTTCCCAGACCTTTCTCCCCCCTTCCCTCCTCTCCTCTCCCCTACTTACTTTATAATAAACCAGACTAGAAGCCACGTAACACACTCCCTCGTTCTCTCTCTTTCTCTTTCTCTCTCTCTTCCTCTCACCACAGCAACCACATATCCACAGCGATCAAAACAATAACCTCTGTGTATTTGTTTCCCCCCCTCTTCCTTTCCTTTGTCGGTTTCTTTCTTTTTTCTCCTCATGTCTCCTCCAAACACACCTCTGTGCGTCCGCGTCCTCCCTCCATCGTCCTCCCTCTCCCTGCCCATCATAATTTTTTCTTTATTTCGTTTTCACGTCGTCCGTCTTTGTTTGTTCTGTCTGTTGTGTGTGTGTGTTGGCGTGTGGGTGTCTGAATGCATGTGATGTGTGTGTGTGTGTGTGTGTGTGTGTGTGTTTGTGGCCACCCCAGCGGCCGGATCAGTTACACAGACATGTATCAGATGCTAAGACACATGTGTCCGCCGCTAGGCCTCGGGAAGAGGTGTCCCGCCCGGGTCGCCTATAAGGTAGACTCGCCCCCCACCTTACCCCTCCACCCCTCTCAACCACCACCCAACCTCCTCCTCTCCCTCCCTTCTCCCATCATTCTTTTCCTCCCTCCTTTTCCCCTTCCCATCTCCGTCCTAAAACCTCCCCATCGATGGGGAGGAGAACCTCTCCCCCTCTCCTCTGCTGAAACCACCCGGTCTCTTTCTTCCTTCTCCTCCTCCTCCTCCTCCACCTCCCTCCCTCCCTCCTCCCAGCGGTGTTCTCCTCATTGTTTGTTAGTGGTGGTTGTGGTGGTGGTGAGCGCTGTCCTCTCTTCTCTCTCTCCGACCGCGGGGATGGAGGGATGGGCTTTTGTCGTGCAGTGAAGTGAAGTGACAGTGGAGTGGTAGTCAATCCTCTTTCTTTTATTTCCTCCCGTCAGGCCGCAGGAGTAAGGGAACGGAGGAGGCTTTGCCAATCCTTCTGCAACCTGCACGGACGCATGCACACAAAGTCCAGTCAGAGAAACATAGATAGAGCACAGATTTTACAAAGAATCCCCCATTTTTAGAACAAATTTAAAGAACTTAAAAAGTAAGTTTTGATAGTTTTTAAATTTCACAACTTGCAGTATACATAAATGAAATATGAAATACCAATACGCCTGTCTTTACAGCATGTTATGTTCCACTATTTTAGAGACTTGAGCCAAAACACAAAATGTATTAATTAAAACTATATCTGACCTCATATTCTCATTATATCTCAGTATATGCAGTACTTTTTAAAAATGATATCCTGTAAATGACGGCACGGCCCCACAGGACCACCAATTGCTCCTGGTCAATACTGATATTCTTTGTGAGCATATATAATTATGTAACCATTATAATAAGAATCATAAAAATGGTGTTCATGTGAAATCCAGTGTAGAGGCCCACAAACAAACAACGTCTAAAGTGCAACTATTTGCTTACGATGCAGGTACAGAAGGACCGGCAAGGGTGTCTGTCTTCAGTTCTCTGAGTCTCTTATTCCTGTGGATGGCACTATAGTGCACACATAAACACGCCCACATTACTGTACCAAACACATAGACACTGTACACATAAAAATAATAATAATGCATATTGAAACAAGTAGGAAAAGTTCTGGCCTTTCTAGTTTTTCATCTTTTTTCAAGATGTTTTTTGTTTTTTGACGCCCCAGGGAAACGTCTTTGGCTTCTCTTTGTGCCTCAGACCACCGGGGTAAAGATTTGGGTCGAGCATTTCAGCATCTGCTGCCTCGTTGTCCTGTTGTCCACTATCTCTCTCCACCTCAGTAGAGCCCTGTTCTGTCTATCCTTTCTCTTTCATTCTCTTTCGTGCTGACATCCAGATTCTCGGGTAGTATTGGAAAGATAACGTGCTGCCAATAGTCACTATCGTTTTACTGATCATGTTTGTTGTGCCAAGAATCTCTGAAAGGGAGCACCTCAGAGGCAAATATCCTGTCATCACCAATAAACAGTTTGAAGTCTGTACGTCAGCTGTAGAGCTAATTTACACTGTAATAAAATTTAATCATTTAGATTTAAATTAAAATGCTTAAAAGGCAGCAAAAGTTGCCAAACACTTCCTATCAAATAACAGTAAACAACACAAATACAGATACAGATAATATACATTAATTACAAAAATATCTGTATCAGTATAACTAACTATAGTTATACCGATACCTGTATCGATAACTAAGGTTGCTGTTGTTGTTTTGCGTTTGGCAACTTTTGCTGACAGACTTTTTCTTTTTTACATGTTTTTCCCCCATTCAATTTAAAGTTTGAAAGTTGCCTTATTTTACATTTCACTATCATATAACCCTGTAATAAAAATATAAATATATATAATATAAATTATTATATTAATGAATTTACACATTTTTAACTTCTATTTTATGTTTAATATTTGTAATTAAAGTAATTTACTTTTTATGGTATTTGCATTTAATGTAGAAAAAACAAGAAAAACCCTGTAAAATAATGCAGTACATTTCTGGAAAATAACTTTTAAAAGCAATTTTACAATGTACCTTATCTAACATATTTGCAATGAAAAAGCTTTTGTAGTCAGAACTTCCTTTGTCTTTTTCAGTTAAATATTGATTCAAACATGATACTTAGTTCATTGCTTTCCTTTGAGAAAAATTAGACCTAGACTTAGACACACTTTATTGTCATTGAGTTATTCATAAATATGCACATTGAATGAAATTCTGTTGAATTGGCTAACAGTGATTGTACTCTGGAATATCATAAATAAAGTATAAATATAAAAAAAAACTGTAAAGAAAAAAATATAGAATATTTATATTGCACAGAAGTGTAGCAGCAGAAAGTATTTTTGTACATAGACAATAGTCATAAAAAATATAAAAACAAGTTCACGGCACAGCGTACATTACATTTAGCCGCTTATAGCATTCTTCTTTTTTATAAGGATGAAAGATTTTGACATTTTAGGCCTTAATACCCAGTCCTACGTCCATGGGATCTCACCTATTACTTGTTTATGATATTAGTAACACTGAACTCTTCTGTAAGCATGATGACTTTGATCAGATATTACAAACTCCCTGTTGATTCTGGGCGTCAGTACCTCATACACTGTCCCTTTCTTCTCTCACTATTGTCTTTTTTCTTTCTTTTCTCCTTTCTCTGCCGTTTTCTACCTCTCTGCTCTTATCTTTTACTCATTTTTGTTGTCCTCTCTTTTTTCCTTCCTGTCACTATTCTTTTCCTTCTCATTCTTCTGTCCCTCTGCCTCTTCGTCCGTGTGTCTGTCAGCAATCAGCATCCATCCTCATCTCTTCATGGCATCCCTCTGTCCATGCGAGCCTGCTCTGTCTCCACTTTACCTCTCTGTCTTTCTGTCCTTTCTCTTCTTCTTTCTCTCCAGAATGTCCACCTGTACCAGCAGCGGTCCCCATCACATACTTCAGCCATCAAAGACTTCCAGTACTCATTGATACAATTTCACAGAGAAAAAAAAAAGTCCATTAAAGGACATTTTCCGATCAGAAGGTCCTCGTGGTTTCTTGTCAGAACAGAGAGGGGAAGGTTCAACATCTTGAACCTTTATGACACTGATCATTATTAAAGCTAAGGCAAAGTTCTTGATCTTCCCTTTCGTGGACACAAGGCGCCACCCTTACTGGAAAAAAATAGTTTTGATATCTGTGTATCGCTACTGACCTCTACTTAGTAAAGATATGTCAGTGTTGTTTTTAGTCCTCGTCTTTATCTTTTGTCTTGTTCTGTAATTTTCAGCCTCTCTCTTTTCTCCTTTCTATCTACACACATACACTCCTCTCTCTGTTATTTCTAAATGACCCACGTACTCTTGAATCCTCTTTCAGTGTTTTCACGATCCTCCTCTCCCTCCTCATTCTCGCCCTTCCCTTTTTATCTGTAACTACATCTCATGACCAAGCTTAGAATCGCCTAGTTTAACTCAACTAACAGCTGTCCCTACCATGTGTCCCCTTGATAGACCCCATCCCCTTACCCTACAGTACTACTACCTTAAAGTCTGGCTGGTCCAAAACAAAAACAGAAACAACGTCAATCATCTCTTTTTGATCTTCTCTATGATTTTTTTTCTTCTTTCAGGGAATGCCACAACTCTAATCTTCTCTAACTTTGACACCCCCTTTAAGACACTGCACCCGTTTGGCATTGAGAGAGATCTTGACTTGATATGAAATACTTCCATCGCTATCCAATTTGACTCTGATTAAGGGAACCTTGAATGTAAAAAATGTAGAGAGCAAAAGAAAAAAGAAATGAATCTGTCAATCAGTAGGATCAATCCGGTTGGATTGAGGATACTCTCTTTGTGCGGATGCACGGCTACTTGTATTGTGAAAGTGGGTTTTGAGGGAAGTCGGGGGTGGGGGGTAGGGGTTGGGTAGGTGGGAAGAAATGGGGCTTAGATAATGGGAGCGAAGAAAAGGCATGTTGCATGCTTTGTGTGTCTGGGTTTGTGGGATTTTTCTAGATGGGTGTTGTGTTGCATGCAATCGTCGCACTCTTTGTCGCATGGCTACGGGCGACACTGAGCCTGCCTGCTGCCTGCCGAGCGCTGTGGATGTTGGCCGATGCCCTCCGCCTGCCGCACACTTGGCTCTGGGCATGCCTGACACTCGCACACACTCAGGAACACACGAGCATGTACACAAACCCCACCGCCATCGTACTATCGTGCTTGCCATCGTGAGTGCCCAACGCTCATGTTCGTAGGTAAATCCAATGGATGCCAACTGGTGGGGATAGAAACGGCAAGCTGCCCCAGCTGGCCCGGCTTGTTTCGTTCTATCCGCAGGTTTCTCCATTGGTTTTACCTGGTACAGTATAGACTTGTTAAGACAGGGAACCTCCTTTCAGGTAGGGGGAGCTCTATAACAGATGCCTCAGTTCAATATAACTACAGCAGTCTCCTGAAAAATAGCAGAATTACACCAGTGATACTGTTATTGTTCTCCAGTCGACCTATTTTGTCTTCAAGGGACTCCAATTAAGCGCCCTTAATTGCAGTCTGTGAAAATAATTGTGTGTAAATGGGTGGGGAGGGAGGGATGTTGGGAGTGTGGGGTCGGTGTATGTGTACTGTTTTATATATATCTACATGTGTGTAACAACAGAGATGTGTAAATGCGCCAATGCATTCACACATTTAGGGAACATGGGCACAGGTTGGGTCGGAGGCCATACTGGCTCCGATTGTTCTTCCTTGTGGTTCTCGGCTCTCACTATTGCTTAGCAGCAGATGGCCTTCATTGGATAGCTGTGCTGTTTCGTAGAGTATCACTGGAAACACAGGAGACGCAGAGATTCACCTATTCAAGTTTCTTTCCTCAAGCAAATGCTCTTGCACTTGCAAATACAATTGAGTAAAACTGCATCAGACATTTATCAGAAGATTATAAAAACTCAAGTGCAGGATTAACAGACTTGACATATTAAGCTACATTAATGTGGTCTGTAACTGTAAGAACACCCTAGTCGTCCTTGCCTTAGCCTCTAATCTGTCTTGGTGAGCATAAACTGAAACCTGGACGAATCCGGTCCAACCCCATTTGGCTGTTGTCTATGGAGCTCTCTCAACCCGGTCCCCAACCCCTCTCCCTCCCCCCTTCCTGGAGGTTCAGGCACGCCACACTTAAGTGAGGACACGTCCCTTTCTCATCTTCTCATCCTGACTGGCTCTCCACAGAGGCTGCTGCGCATGGATCTGCCGGTGGCGGATGACAACACAGTGCATTTTAACTCCACGCTCATGGCTCTGATCAGGACAGCACTGGATATAAAGATTGCCAAGGGTACGACCCTAAAGTTCTATCATCCTTTTACTCTTTAATCTGTTCATCTCATTTGCTGTCTTGTCTGACATTTTTTGGGTAATCCATGGGTAATTCTTGGGTAAGACTTTTCACCTCTCAGTTGGGTATTTCTCTACTCTAATGCTCTACTTTATTGTCTCAAAAATTATAAAAACTCAGCCAATTCTGACACTAACAAATAACATTTTTGTTTTGGGTGAATGTGTGCACGCATGGATGGCTAAATATATTTATTTTGGGATTTTGTGCCACTGTGCCTTCCTTTCGGTCTGTACCTTCTTTGCCCTATGTTGATGTATGGGGGGTGTCTGCATATGTGTGGATGTATGTATGTGTGTGTGCTGTCTGTGTGTACAAATGTTTGGTGCGTGTGTTGGGGGGGCGATGTGGTGTGCGGGGCCACCCAGGCGGTGCAGACAAGCACCAGATGGATGCAGAGCTGAGGAAGGAGATGATGGCCATATGGCCAAACTTGTCACAGAAGACACTGGACCTGCTGGTTACACCGCACAAGGGTAAGTTACAGGAAAAGTGCACATAGTGGTGTATGTGTCTTCAATCACCAACTCACCAAGAGGACAGCTTCTACCAGCCAGTGTCATTCACTGCTTCGCATCTCCTGATCAGGCCAATACAGCATAAACACACATTCTGTTCATACATATAAATACATATAATCACCAGTGTAGACACTGTACATCCAGATGTTCTGCCAGTACTGTGGTCCATAGCAATATCAATATAGTAATATAGTATCAAGATTCCAACAGAGACAAAGAGTATTCAAGGGCCCAGGGGAGGAAACAATTCATCGTTCTCCATTGACTTTATATTGTGTAAAAGTGCCCTCTCTACCAACAGGATAAAGAACCCATGACTACGATTTTAGCTGCTGAACCAAAAAAACACTGAGCAAAATTGTTTGAGATTGAGAAAAAAAGAAGTGATTTTAGACTTATTAAAGATGTGAGACATTAGCAATGAGGATGGGAAAACTGTATAGCAAGCATAATGTGTAAAGTTCCTCCAATGTCAGTTTTAGGCCAAACATATTTGTGCATTTTGACTATATGCAACGTGTGTTGTAGTGGCATGTGGATGAATCAGAAAGCTACTGTAGTACAACCAGCCCGATTTAAAAAAAATTGGATGCTGTGTGAAAAGAATTAATCCAATTAACAATGAGTGAATACTACAAAAAACAATAGTTTATTAGTTTAAACATTAAATATCTTTTCTTTGTCCAAGCAAATAATTGCATTCTGTTAAATTTTTTAACAGCTTTTCACAACTTTTTTAGAATCCAGGTTGTATGTTTGCAAGTACCTGAGCTTGCTAACAGCTTACTTATTCTCTCTGATAGACATAAGGTGCCAAACTAATCCTTTGATATGCTTCAATAAATCGTTTTTATTTAGATACAGGCATTTTGTGGTGGCACCTGTTGTTTCCCCTCTGGTGGCATTCTGCTCTGTCTCTATGGACTCTATGGAAATGACTATAGCATCGCCATAATCTGAAAAATTCCCCAATTTGATCAATAATTCTTTGTCCCCAAAGCATGTCCTAAATGTTCTGAATGCCAACTCCCTGTTTTCTGCACTAATTACTTCAGACAGCTCATTGAGTTTCCTCCACCTGTGAGGACTTAACCACCCCAGATCCAACAGTCAGAGTCACTAGTATAGTCCCCTCACTGGCCCCCCACACATGAAAACAGCAACTAAGCCGGAGGTAGAGTTGTGGCACTAGTTGTACTGGTGAAATGATTTGTTGTTGGGTTGTTGAATTAACTCCCAATAAATCTCATATATCATACCAGTTACTAACAGGCCACAACATAAACTGAATTCCTGGGATGGAAGTGATCTCAGCGTCCTGCGATAGCTCCCCTTGTCCCCTGCAGCATCACTCCAAACATGGTTGGGGGTTGTACACTATAACATACATGTAGCCTACTGTAGATACACGAGCACATATATGCACATGGACACATCGCATCATAGCAAACACACTTTCTCAATGCTGATCTTTCCACCCATTCAGACAGTCCTGATATCAGGGGGTGCCTGCTATAGAAGATCCTCTATAGAAGTCTTTTCACTACAGAAAGAATTGGGCAGTAAATAAACGAGTAAAACAGATCCAAGCTCATAGGTTTATATAAAATGAGTGTGATGAATGACCTTTTTCAGGTAAATCTCCTTAGAATATGGTTATTTCTATGATTTTAGCAGATGAGTACAACTAGTATGATGATGCATGTTTAGCGAAAGCATCAATTTGTTTGGCTAAATGCATGGCAGTTAATAAAGTTTAATGCACACATACGTATAAGATATGTGTGGTCATATCTTATCACACGTTACCTTTTAATGCTGGAAGACTTGTAGCCATGCCACTTTGAGAAGGGCACCACTCATTCAGTTAAGTTCACTTATTCAACAGCCAAAACAAAGCTCAATATTTTTCTGATTTTAAATGTTTTACGTGTTTCCATCCAAACTCCGGGGATACTCGTCCAGAGTTTTTAGAAAAAAATTGAGCTCCTGTTTTCCAGGAATGATTTGACTGAGCTGTCCGTGTGTTTCTTAGTGAGATGGCTACCTCGTCCTCAGCCTTAATATCACAGTCTGAAGATTAAATGCACCAAAGTTTTGATATGGTTAGATGACAGTGAAGCAATGAGAGAATGTTAATTGATATGGTATATAGGTACAGCATCTGCCTGTGAAAAGACTACTGGCTTTGTTGTGTTAATAATTGTACAGTGTTGTAATATTGTATTTGTGCACCAATGAATGAGCTCAGTTCTGTTTCAGCTGAGGCTGCACAGGGAATTTTTGGACAGTAGTTCCACATTTTTCTTCAACAAAAGACCTTTTTATTTTCTCCTATAAGTATTTTGCCCCTTTATTTGCACAGTTTGAATGCACAGGCCTCATCACAGCCCCCGAATTTGGCAATTTCCATATTTTTCAAGGAGGTAAATCTTCTGTGTAAAGTAACACATTGTCAGCAAATAACAGACCTTTTCTCTATCTTGTACGGATAGTTGTATATAAGATGATATTAAAACTTTTTTTAATGGTCTGAAGATTGGGTTCAAGCTGAGCTGACTATCATTAATGCTTTTAATGGTCTGAAGATTGGGTTCAAGCTGAGCTGACTATCATTAATGCTTTAAATGGGCTTAATCCCTGAGTAGGAAAAAATAATAGCCAATAAGAATTAAGTTTTGTGACCCCATGGGTGCATATATACACAAGAATTAAAGTAATTGCATACATATTCTAATAAGACTTACAGTGAACAATTAAAAGTCAGTTTTACTGTTTTACTGTTCTTTTTTGTTTATGGAACAGAGTGGGGTTTTTCCCTACAGTTATTGGTTACCACTGACCAAATATTCTATAAATTTGCCTCCATCAATTTAAGATTGAAACACCTTAATTCGAGAAATACATTTAAATTTAAATTTTTGATTTTGAAGCTCATGGATTGACCTGAAGCAGAATTGTCCCAGCTGCTGGTGTATTGTGCATGCAATTGTGAATTTCTCTGTGATGTGATTTGTGTTTGTGTCTCGTCCCCCACTCCCATTCCCCCCACGGCTCAGGGTCCCATCTCGCTCGGGTCTAATCTTGCAGGGTAACTTGTCATTTTTTCAGCAGCCACAGACTTGACGGTGGGCAAAATCTACGCCGCCATGATGATCATGGAATACTACCGGCAGAGCAAGATGAAAAAGCAGCAGGCCCTGCGAGAGGAACAGGTAGACTCCATCCCAGAGAACTCCCCTGGCCAGTCTTACTCCCTTTATCATGCCTGCTAATAGAGAAACCTTTCCCTGTTCTGCTGCTTCTCCTCCTCTTTTTATCATAGACTGTTTGCACATGGTGATGAAGTTTAGATTACAAAAAAGTTCACCAACTTCACAGCTGTGGTTTTTGTTGTTTGCAATTTTCTGAGCAATGATGATGATGATACCACATGGCCTCACCTTTTGTTCCCTGTCAGTGCTCTTCCCCTCTTGTCAATGAATGCCTTTTGAGATGCACTCGCTCCCGCTGTCTCCGTGCTCTCAGTCCACACGACGGACGTGTGTAAACATCTCTCCACTCATGTAATACCTCCTGTTCACCCCCCAACAAGCCACCCAGTTGGTTCATGATCCTAAATTTGATGTGATACTTTAATGTTCAAATTTGCCACTCCTTTATGAACTAAGACGCTTTCTTAAAATGGGATTGCCATTTTTGAGAAGGAAGGAGCACATTGGTGGATGGAGAGCATGTTAGTCTTCTACTCTTTCAAACAGTGCAAATACAGTGTGTGTTGGTATGTTCCTGAATGCAGCATCCCATTGGACTGAATGGACAGGTCCACACAGGCTCTCTCAACATCAGCAGTACACAAGGACTTTAAGCAGTCTGTGTGTCTGTCAGTGTGTCTCTCACCTCATTCTCCCTCTCTCCTTTCACTGTGCTCTGTGTCTTTCTGAAGCCGTACCATTTTAAAGGAAGAATCCACCGAAAGATAACACTGTTATAAAAGTTTTACCATTTAATGTTTTATAAATCATAGTCAATGTCTGGTAATGTTGAGATATTTACAGTACAACTACACTGGAGCTTTTAAGTGGAATATTTCTTGCTTCCTTAGAATAAAATATCAAGTGTAATTTTTTTCGTAAAAGTACAATCCTTAATACAATAAAGACAAATTTACAAGTACCCTCATAACATTGAAATGTTGTACAGCAATAACACATGTGTTTAAATGTAGCAGTATATACTAATAAAGCATGCAAACTTTTATAGAATAAGTTTAGCTATTGTTACAATAAAGTTGTTTTTGCAGTTAGTAGTAATCAGCGGTGGAATGTAACTAAATACATTTAGTCAGGCACGGCACTTAAGTATAATTTTGACCTACTTTGCTTGATTATTTCCAGTTTACGCTACTTTATACTTCTACTCTACTTCATACGTTAACTATTGTGCTTTTTACTCCACTGTATTTACTTTAGAGCTTCAGTCAATAGTTACTTAAGTCATTTATATTTTGTATGAATAATCTAAATTTTTAAATAGGTTATAATATAATAAGAAGAAGAAGAAGAAGAAAGGCCACTAAGCCATAAATAAAAAATATGTTCCACCTTTAAATGCTGTACATATGAAAGCATTAATAATTGTAAAGTTATAAATTATTCTGAAATTGGCCAACCTGCATTTTCGAGTACTTTTACTTTAGGTATTTTGATGCTAAAACCTTTGTACTTTCACAAAAGTAAGAGATTTCCTGCAGAGTAATTTACACTGTGATATTGCTGCTTTTACTCAAGTAATAATACTGAACACTTTGCATCTCACATGTGGATGGGATTTAGCAGCATGTTGTGCATCATGGTAGGAAACAGGGACAGCAACATTGTGGCACCAATGATTGAAAGAAAATGCAGCAAAATTGTAAGGCCTGGCTTAAGAAGCTTGGAGCTTTTTCAGTAAAATGGGCTGCAGAAAGGTCCAGGACAAAAACTGTTAGAACCTGCTGGAAATGTTTTTATAGTAATGGGGCAAAGGTAAGGACACTTTTAGACAGGTGTCATGTAACAGTGTCAGGGAACCAGCAGGTGGATTTTTTCTTTAACACCTCATTATTTGTTCTCTCTCCTCGTCCGTCTCTCCTCCTCCCGTGTATTACTCGTGTCTTGTCACGTCTCAGCCGTCCTTTACGGTGTTTGTTAAGATGGTATTGTGTCTCGGATTTGTTGTCTGATGTCTGTCACATGTCCTGTTTCTTCATTCTGTTGTCTGGAGTCCTTCATCCGTGTCTTCCATCTCGTCTCTGTCCTTCTGATGCTCTCCCTTTATCCTTTCAGGAAGAGATGAGACCTTGACTTATCAAGCTCTCCCTATTTGGTCAATCCACATCGATTGTCACCAAGTCGCTCTAACCAAAGACCCATTCTCTCCAGTCTGTGTTCATGAATCTGTCTGTCTGTCTGTCTGTCTGTCTGTCTGTCTGTCTGTCTGTCTGTCTGTCTGTCTGTCTGTCTGTCATGGTGGTTGGTGGGATGTTGAGTGGAGGTTCCTGTGACCAGTGGCTCCGTATGTAATTGCTGAAACATACTCCATTGAAGCCGGTGAATGGTGTTCATGTTGTCGCCGTATTCCGTCTAAATGTTTGTGCCATGAATTTTCCCAATGAGCTAGCCAGAGCAGACTGTGAGCCATTTACCTCCATGACACAGGAAATGATGACTGGACAGGATTAGACAATAAAGCAGCATTTTTAAAGCTGTAGATGTAAAACACTACAAATATAAAGCATTAACAAGCCAATTCTGGGTACAGGACAGGAAGGTTGGTCAAGGATCAGCTAAAAACAACAGTTTAATTAAAAAAAAAAAAAAACAATATCTGGAGATAAATCTACCAGTGTTTCTCCTAGGTTGACTGCTTGGGCATGGCGGGGTTCGAACACACCAAATCCCATTCTGAAAATGAGAACTTAAGAGTTTATTTAAATATGTACTTGTTACTTTTGGAAATCCACATGAACAGCTCTTCACATCGGCATAGATTAGATCTATATTGCACAGGCAAAGTTACCGTATGATCGGTTGCAGACAAGCAACAGCATCACCGATCTGTTTTACCCAATTATTCTCTGGTTTACCACAAAAACAGCCAATACATTAGCCTGCCGTTTACTACCAAGCCTGTTTTTTGACAAGTAGAAAAGGTTGTAGCTGCAAGCTTTACAACAAGGCTGTATATTACATATTAAGCACCTGTGATGAGAGAAGATCAGCTTCAGCTGCTTTGTGGCATACATTACTTACTTACTTACTTACTACATTACTGCAGTGTAGATGCTCAACTCTCCTACCGCCATTACAGTCACTTGAACAAACAACAGATTTTTGTCTGCTTTTGGTGCTTTGCTGCAAAATGAAACACTGAAATAGATATTTGACATTATTTTTTGGCATTAAATAATGATTTTGTTGTGGGTGTGTCTGAGATGCCTGTACAATTATAGGGGAAACACTGATCTACCACAGCAGACCACTTGAGTCAGTGTTTGGCTGACTTAGAAGATCTACACCCACATCACAACTGATATCTGCATCTCCAAGATAGATAGATGCTAACTATTTTGGAAACAACTGCAAAGCCTCTATCACAACCTTCACCAGCCAGATAACTAGTGTTTCTAAAGATCTGTTTGACTGACTACAATGTACATCAAATTTCAAAGATATATATAGTTATACCAGACGAGCTTCCTGTCCAGCAGATCATCCTGTGTCAGAGGAGGTTTGGATGTGTGTCTGTTTCTGAACTGGCCTCAATCCATCTGCACTCATTTAGCATTCAGCCTTTAGCTTCCAGGCTGTGGAGGGACATGCAGTCATGAACCGTCACCTTTAAGCCACTCCTGAGAGGACTCCATTACCCAGGATCCCCTTGGAGAAAAGCTGGCTGACCTCTGACCTGATGGAAGCAGAAGTAGTTTTTGTTGTTGTTGTTGTTGTTTTTTACTACAACTTGTTCAGGTTCAGATGTCCATTTCCCATAAAATGACATGTTACTCAAAAAAATCTTGGCATATTCAGGATCAGCACAATGATTTTTGAGTAAAATGTCTTTTTTGATGATGTGTATCATGAGTATGGTATTCTGGTCCAAGATTTGTGATTTTAATCTTACCTCATATGCCTAAGGTAGAAGTACCCCTCTGACACAGATCTGGGATCAGCTTTCTGTCCCGGAACATCAATCCAAACCGATTTTTTATAAAGCCAAATAATCTCAAGTGTCCCTTTAATACTCTGGAGTCCATGAAAGCACCAGCACATTACTTCTTCATTCTACGTTTCATGACGTCAGAATATAAAATCGAAGCAACGGCGAGCCCTCAACTTCCCTCTAAAGGATTGGCTTAAACTACATCCTAGTTTTTGATTGATGGTGACAGTAAAAAGAAGAGATTTAATATAGTTAGTACAAAAAAAAAGTTTAAAAAATAGATGTTATCCTCATTTTACCTTTTTTATATTATATTTGCAATCATTTTTAACATTTGGAAACTTTAACTCACATGTAATCTATGCACTTTATTCCTATGACTAAAACTCATTTGCACATGTATTCCAGGCACTTTAGGTATTTGCACTCAGCAGTTTCCTGTCTCCATATGAAGTGATCTTACATATTTCACTTGATTTAAAATTTGTCAATGAGGATGAAAATAATTTTAAAATATATATATCATTTTTTTAAATCTTTTTTTTTGTTTCTTTTAGGCTCAAAATATTGATCCAGTAAGTCAAAGTGAAAAATAATTATCAGCTCATAAAGGTGAGGTTGTGCTGAAAAAACTGATACCAACACCACGGCATGGTAAAGATTTTTTTAAGTGGCAGAATGAAAATTATTTAATAACCAACAAAATAGACTCCAAAGGGTTAAACACTGACTCGTTCAGTGTGGTTAGCAGATCCCAGATCAGTAGTCTAGCAGAGCGCTTTGCCTTGGCTACCCACAGCCATGTGTTTGCCGATGGCGCCCCCGTGTGGGTGCATGCTGCGAGTGCATCCTGTGTTTGTGTCCTGTGTCTACCCCGAGTGTGCCTGATGCCAGCCTGCAGGCCATGTCGTGTATCTCACACAGAACCGAACGCCATTAATGTTTCAGCGCATGGAGCCGCCCCCTGAGGGAGGGGGCACCGACGGCCCGGGGGGTCAGGGCCTCAACAGCCTCCCCAACACCCAGCCAGATAACCTCAACAGCATGTGAGTAGACTGGGCCTGGGGACCGCAGGAACCTCAAGCCAGGAAATGATGCTACACACACACACACACACACACACACACATACATGTTATTTCGTCACCCTACGTTGTTTTGCAGGAAACACAAAAAACTTCACCAAAAGTGTAACATATGACATTTATTGATCAATTCACTCAAAAAGGATGTAACAAATGATGGCTATTGGCATAATAATAACACTGTGTGTAAATGATGTAACTTAAGAGAAATAAATAACCTAGGCAATTTTTTGAACATGCTTTTGTGATTTAAGCAAGATATGGTAACACTTTATTTTGAAGGTGTCTACATAAGAGTCACACAAGCCTGTCAGAGACATGACATGACAAGTATCATGAGCATTAATGTTACTTCAAAGTGTCATTAATGTTCATGACACATCCCATTTCATGTTTATGTCACGCTCATGTCACTCTTATGTAGACACCTTCAAAATAAAGTGTTACCATATTTTGCTTAAGTCACAAAGGCATGTTCAAAAAATTGCCTAAGTCAAATTTTATTTTGATTTAGGCATAATAAATCCGCTTAAGTCACACACTTGACATAGGCCATTATCTTAAAGGGGTAAAATCACATGATCTGATCAACTGAGGATGTAGGCGATTTTACCATGTGTGCCCGAAGTCATGAGGAGATGATTTAGGCAAAAAAAACAATTTTGACAAAAAATTACTTAGGCGATTATTTTAACAGTGTGACGATATGTAGTTATCTATTCATGTATGATGCATAGTCTATGCACTGAATGTACATATAATAATTGCAATTTTAGGCGGTATCTTGCTCATTTGCAGGGACAAGTCAACTGAAGAATTGGATAAAATATAGCTTTTGATGCAGTGGTTTTTGTGGTGCGCAAACCTTTCATTCTGTGTTTCAGGCTGAATATTCTGTTTAATTTCTTGCAAAAATCCCCAAAAAGCTTTTGTCTACAACTCATCAAACCAATCTCTCTCATGACCTCTTTTTCACATTTAATAGGAAATATGACAAAAACATGCATGCATGCAAAAAGGGATATTTAAGATTAAGAACATATTCAAGATTCACATTTTTACCACACTCTGTATCTCTGTCATGTATTTTTTTGTGTTCTTGTTCTATCTTTCTTGGCTTCGTCGTTTCAACATGGTTTTTCTTGTTGTGTCTCAGAGTGTGTGTCTGCCTGCTCTGCTGGCTGTGTGTGAGCATCAGTTAAATGGGTGATGTGATGATAAGTGCTTCTTATCAGGTTGAATTTGAGCCAAATTGGCACATCTCTACATTTTCATGCATGTATGAGAGAGTGCAAATGTATGTGTGTGTGTGTGTGTGTGTGTGTGTGTGTGTGTGTGTTAATGTTTGAAATCCTGTTTTCCTCTCTCTGTCAGTTAGTCAGGAGTCAAGTTGGCACATTAGTATTTCAACTCAGTTTGTCCTAATGTCCCACTGTTAATTTGGTTGGTCAAAGATAAAGTATGACTTCTAGTCAACGGTGATTCTCTTCAGTTCCCTGATTTGTAATGCTCTGACTCGTGTGTGTGTGTGTGTGTGTGTGTGTGTGTGTGGGTGCCAGACCTCCCGAGGGTGGCATGACTGACCAATCATGGGTGACGGAAAAAGCCCAGGACATGTTCAAAAAGACGGGTCCCTGGAGCCCCGACAGACCCTACCCCGACGATCTCCACGACAACCGTCACAACCCGCAGGTATGATGAGCACAAACACACATGTCGTCACCATGGTAACAGGCCAATGAAAGCCCCCAACCAGTTCTCCAGTTTGTCTCTGACCACACCGGTTACATTCAGGTCCAATAACAGCAGCTGAGTGCAATCAGTCAATCATCAATAAGGTTTTGTGTTCAGCAGGTATTTAGTATTAAAGATGCTGGAAAGCAGATTTTTTTTATTTATTTTTTTTAAAGTCTCAAAAGCATCATCATTTTATTCATGTAATAGTAAATAATAAATGTCTCTCCACTTGTTAAATTATCTGAAACCTGGAGGAGCAAAAGCAATTCTCTTTTTATCTGTCTTTTTTTAAATTTACCTTAATGTTTTCTATTGTATGCAATTAAGGCATTAATGTATTTGTGTGTTACAGCTGCAAAAAGTGAATAGGAAAAAATAGAAAGAAGCATCAACAAAATAACAAGAAATAGAAACATGCAATATTAACAAGAAATATAAAAGCATGTACACGTTAAACAATAAGAAATATAAAATTAGGAACAATATATACAGTATAGACAGTTGAAATTGCACCATTACACAGAGAAAGGTATTTATATTGCTCAATGGAAAAAAATATGATGATAATACACCTGATTGAAGTACTGGAGGTAGTTTGTGTACATTTCAGTGCAGCTATTGTCAGTTTAGATTATTAATTAATTAATTAAATTCATAAACTGAATTTTGTTGAATATCACCCATCCTTAGATCAAAGTCAAAATAATCTGAAACTGTAAATCTCACCCTCTGAGCTCTCTGAGTCAGAGTTTAAACAAAGACAAATTAAAGACAGTGTGTTAAGGTTGAGTGACTGAGTGGAAAATTAAAAAAAAAAAAAACATATTTCTTTGCTTCCTCCGGTAAGTAATTCAAAATTATCTCTTCTGATTCATATCTAACCTGGATTGATGGGGATGTCAGGGATACAACCTGATCAATCAGAAACCATGGGGCCTAATGTGTTTCTAATTGGAGTCTTTCATGATAACATCTTGAGGAATTGTCAGACCTAAATCTAGTTTCCTGTCTCTGATATGAAGTGATTTGACGCAGCTGCAGAGGAGTTTCAGAGCTCCACCTTTTAATGAGTGCCCTTGTTTTGTAAAAGATAAGAACTATTAGTGTTAAATCTACTCCATCATCCTTGAATTGGTTCATAGTAGAAATCTTTTTCAGTATCTAAAGTGCTGGATGTTGCTGCTGTGACTCCAGTGTCTCTCTGTCCTCTGAGCTCCTCTCTTTTTTTCTCTTTCTTCATCTTCCTGCTCAAAGTCCACATCGCCCCCTATTCTCTCAGTCTCACCATCTTCCTTCTCCCTGATTTTTCCTGATCACTCTTCAACCTTCTCTTGAGTCACTGGCTAGGAGTTGGTAGATGTGTTTTGTGATGTGCACCTTCTCCTCCTCACTGCCCTCCTTTTACTTTCACTTGTCTGTTGGGATGTCCCTACTCCCCAGCCCCTCATCTCTCTCCTTAATCCCATCACTAATGTACAAAAGATGGGATATGTGGATTTGGAATTGTGCCATCTACTCTTTGAATAGAATAAGTTTGCTTTTGGATTCTTTGGTCCCAGCATTCCCAAAGAAGCCTTTCCCAAAGATCAGGGCATTATACATGAACCCGCAATCTGAGGATAGAGGATTGGACGATGTGGTTTTAAACTGTATTAAAATTGGTGTAATCTAATCAATATCCACTTCATTTAAGTGTTGTGATTTTTTTAAAGCAACAAAGGTTGCGACCATTTATTTATGCAACAACAAGCTGCATAAATAAGAACAGAATTACATTATATCTATTATATCTTAAATTGACTAAAAAAAGGTTCCTAATTCCTTATTGGAGTTGTTTCATGTCCCTTCCACTTCAGACCTCGTCCACACGTACACAGGGTTTTTGGAAAACTAGCTTTTTCGATATGTTTTCTTGTACACATGCAGACAGTGTATCAGGTCTCTGGAAACTGAGCTTCGGAAAAACTTTGGCCAGGGTGAAGATTACTAAAATCTGTCGTGTAGACAGAGAAAACAGATTTTTGGCTTGTAATATATGTCCGACATTATCTGCTTGTGGCGACATTTCGTTTGGACGTGGCCAAAACAGTGCTGCTTGACACCTTACTCAATGGACCTTTTACATGTTGTAACGCATAAATGTACAGCTACTGGGAGTCTGACAGAACAGCCACTGAATGTTTTTTTGCGGACTTTACAGATCTTGATAGTGACTTGTTGCTCAGAGTAGTCTCAGTTTAGTGGCTTTTGTGATGGCAAGTCACTGGGTCTTCATAAAACATTTGATGCTGTTGCCTCTAACAATGCCTCCGTTCCTTATTATAGTAGAAAAATAACTGTGCATCTACATGTAAAAAATCTGCAATTGATGGAGCATTGCAGCCCATAGTTAGGTTATATAAGTGTATAATATCAATACACCCATGTTACAGTCAGGAAGCCTGTTCAGGTTTCTAGTTGGCCAACTTCTTCTTCTCCTTTGCTGTAGGTGGGTTTGAGGTAAATCGACCCCTGTTTGTTTGACATGTCTCAGCACTCCAGGTGTGTTTTTTGCTTTCTGGTCTTTTCTGTGAACGGGATTTTTGTGGAAATTGTGGAAGTTTTTTAAAAATAACGGTGTACGTGTGGACTGGGCCTCAGTTAGCGCCTCCCTCATTCAGCGGAGTCCCCTCCCTCAGCGGACAGTGGTCACGCCCCCTCTCGTTGTGTTTTACAGACGGTAGAGATGAGGGAGATGGGGCGGGACGGGTACTCCGACACTGAGCCCTATCACCCAATGGATGGGCATGGGCGGACCCTCTCCATGCCCCGCCTCTCGGCAGACAACCAAGTGAGCACCTTCATCCCACCACCACCACCTCCACCACCATCATCCTCATTCTCCATCACTATACCTGTTAGCAGTGAGGACAGTTGAAGTGAATTGAAAAAGTCTCTCCTTGCATCCTAAACAGAAAAGAGAACTCAAACAGACCAAACAAATATATACAGATATGTTGTTTGTTTTTTTAAAAAAAAGACATATCTACTCATTTGTTTTGGCATCTTTACATTCAAATGAATCAACTAGTTTGATATGAGCTTTCTTGTATCATGGCTCTAGTTCTCTGCACGGGAAACATGGCTCACTTCCTGCAAAATGTTTTACCAGGATGCAAAGACGCAGTGAGACTTTTGTAAATTCCCCTCCCTCTGTCTGGTGTCCCCTCCCTCCCTTCCTCCCTCCCTGCCACCATCCCTCCACCTCCTCCCTCACTATAAGCCTCCACTCATCCAGCAGCCGACCCACCACAGAGCTCCTCTCTGAGCAGTACAGCAAAGGTGCATGCCATCAGCGGAGCAGCACAAAAAAACTGGGTCGGAGAGCTGGATAAGTGATCTAGATATGTAACAAAATGATATATATCTAGATTTATATTTATAGATTATATCAACACTTCCAACCTTATCCCCCTTATCCATTTCCATCATATCCTTGGTGTGTCTGTCCTGTGTAAACTGTGGCCAGAGTTAGGAAAGAAAATGAGAAAATACAAAACACTCATGTGGGATGCATTCGAATTATTTAAAGAAAAAAAACTACATGGTGGCCGAAGTTACATGAACTGTAGGTTCCCAATTCATTGTATTCAGAAATCATTGTATGTCACAAACTGAAACTTTGTTGACTTCTTGGATCTGTAAGGGGACAAAGAGGAGTGTTGATGATGTTATGATAGATGGTTTTATACTTTTATACTTATACAAGTTATCAATCAGACAGGGAGGGATTCATGCAACCCAACATTTTTTAGTACAAAATCCTGATAATTACTTGCACACTGATCTCACATTTTCTTTACAGCAGGTTTGTTGGTCTTAGATTGCGAGATGGCAATTTATAATAATTTCTGGTTACCCTTAACAATTTAACCCCCACAATTTTTTGGGAGTTTTCACCTATTTGGCATCTCCACATGGGAAAGCTTGAAATTGTATGGCCGAAATACATGTATTTGACTTCATTTGAAAAAAAAAAAACATGGCTCAAAAAGGTTTTTTTTTGTGGTCTCCATCATCTATAATAAGTCATATCTGACAACCACAATTATGGTGGATAAATTGTTTCAAAAACTGTCTCTATGCCTACATATCAGTCCCTGTGTGCTTTCAGGATTACTGTTCAGCTGTGTTTCGTCCTCGATCTTTATATTTTTCAGTGATCAATTCCAACAATACCATAACGATAGCAGCCGACAGTTATATTCATGATGTTCAGAAAATATTTTCCAAGTTGAAATTTACCTTGAAGCCTCTGGCTGCAGTTGCACACACACTTACACACACACACATTCATTCCAAACTCCGACATTTCACTGCATCCTGTCATGTTACTCTCACTCTGGTATGTTGGTTCCTCCATGGAGTGGTTTTGTATGAACATTTAGAGGATGAGTTAGGAGAGTTCATAAGAGGAATGTGATGTGAGAACAGAGTAAAGGGAAAACAGAAATGTATACGATGGCTGGGTGAGATTGTAAAGTCAAAAAACTTTTTTAAAGTGGACAGTTAAAGGGAAACTGTGTTTTTCAACTTGGACCCAATTTTCCCATGTTTTTGTGTCTAAGTGACTAATGGAGCCGCAAAATATACTGTAAAGTAGTCCTCGAGGGCAATGAATTTATAGCAACGTCTCATAATCACACATGAATCGGTTGATATTTGCATCTCCATGCTTTTGTGTGCACTGATGCCAGGTCAACACAAGTCTCTCCACCTTTTGTAACAAAACTTTTCTTATTAAGAATTTAGTACAGGATTTTTCTTCCTCTTTGGCTGGCTGTAGTCATCCCAGTCAAAATGGTCACTGCAGACCCAGCGGCCTGGAAGGCCCAGTGTAAGTAAGTAAGTAAAGTAAGTAAAGTTTATTCATAGAGCACTTTTCACAGATAAAATCACAAAGTGCTGCACAAATAGCCACAACTTCAACCTGAGCGTATCCAACAAATGTTGTCTATGAAAGCTGTGCAAAGGGTTGATCGACATTTTGTCCACACAATTCAGAAATGTGCAAATAGACCACTGTTTTTATTTTTTTTCCCATGATATTCTCCAAACAAGTCACCTTGCAAGTTTTCAGACTCCTTTAACAATCTGATCCTATCAGCGAAAAGCTCTTTTAGTGGACGTGCACTTATGGTGTGCAGTTACAGCCCAGGATTACATGGTAGCCCGACTGCAGCACTAATCCAGGTCCAATTTCAGAAGTTGCGAACAGGGCCCTGGCACTGATATGCTCTGATACCCATTCTTTCCGATGGCTTGTGCCACACTGCATGATTTTCTGTGCCTTGAGCAAAGTGCAGGTGCAGTAGAAGAACTCCCCTCAGCATCCTCTCGAGGTCTCTGTGTTCAAAGTTAACCAGGTTGAGCTTTAAACGCAGCCGGCTGTAGATGTGGGCTGAACCCAACGGTCAGTGCAGTCACTAAGACACAAAAACATGGGAAAGTAGGGTCCAGGCTGAGAAATGCTCCTTCAATGATGTTTAACTAATTACTTAATATTTTGTTGTTACTATGGCATGTCTTACTTTCTATCCTCTAAAATACATTCCCTTAACAAATTGTATATAAAAATATGTAAATACCCTCAAACAAAGACTGTCATTTAGCACTTCTCAGTTATCATTTAATTCTAAAACAAATGTGCTGGACTATAGTGCCAACACGACAACTAAATCACTCTCCTTATACTCCGAGACTGCAGTTCAGCTATGAATGCACTCTTGTCTTTTCACATGGAGAGTGGACGATCAGTTCTCTTTCCTGCCCTTCATATTTTGGCCAAGCTTCACTCATTTTTAACGCTCCATGCTCATTAAAACAGACACTAACTGAACCTGGGTTGGTGTCGAGAGCTTTAAACACTATAACTCCTCTGGTAATAGTCCTGACACATACAGCGCAGTACCAGTTAATATAATTAAAAAGTAGCTCAACACAATGAGGGTAGATTGCTGTGGGAGAGTAGAAAATGTCCTTTGTGTGTGTATGTGTGTGTGTGTGTGTGTTGCATTAACAGTATATGTGTGTGTGTCTGTACATTGTTACTTACTGCCTTCTAACACTGCTCTGCCTTACAGAGAGCTCATGCTGTTTCGGTAAGTGTGTGTATGTATGTGTGTGTGTGTGTGTGTGTGTGTGGGTGGACATGCATCTTATATTGTCCTCTGTCCTCTCTCGCTCACTGGCACACCCACCTCACTCTTATATGTGTGCACCGGCCTTCTTTAAATTAACTGGGTTCTCTCTCTTTCTCCTCTCTCTGTCCCCCTTTTATCACTTATTTTGTTCATTTGTTCCTCCTTTTTTTTATCCCTGTACTGTCTTTTTCATCCTTCCCTTCAACTCCTCCCTCCCTTTTTACATGTCATACATCCCTCTTCTTGTATATGTCGATCTCCTTCCAAAAACATAAAATATAATCTCATTATCATCCCTCTACTCCTCATATCTCTTCCATCCATGTATTTGTTTTGTTCTCTCTGCCTCTGTTCTCTTTCGGTCCTGGCGGCTATGCTATGTCGGGCCTATGCTCTGCGTGTGTGTGTGTGTGTGTGCGTGCGTGTGTGTGTGTGCTACACTGCTCTGCTCTACGTATCATCTCTGTGTTTGCCTGCTCTGCAGCGGAGGAGACACAAGCCTCGTGGAAATAACCTCAGTGTATGTACCTCTCTCTCTCTAGCTCTCTCTCCCTTCCCTCTTGATTCTTCTCTCAATCATTTTTCAAACTGGATCTGCACCAAAATGTAGTTTGTTTTGCTCCACGCGAGGCGCCACGTGGCGGGGTTTGAACTGCAGTCGGACAGTTCAGGTGGTCACAGTTTTGGTGGACATTCAATTGCAAACTTGCAAATGAGCAAAGTTTTTAATCAGACATTTTGGGAGAGACCACTCATTTCAGTGAGCAGTTTCCTCATTGATCAGTCAGGCTCAGTTCCTAATAGCTCAGGATTGTCGTCTTTTCTTCTACACATTGACAACACTCCTAACCAGTGTTGGATGCAAAATAAACAATATCTGGATTTTGTTTCCGGTTCATGCACCTTAGTTTGAACTGTTCTGAGCATTTGGACCAAAAATAAAGGGCCAGTCACACCTTAGCTATTTGGCTGCTTGAATCGTTTTTCTGTTCCCTTCCAAGTGCACCAGTGTTAGGTTTACTGCAGTCTGAACCAAAGCAAAGAAGTGAACCATACCACAGCCTATTGTGTTTTGAATTGGGAGGAATTGAGAATCAAGCAGGCACGTTAGTAGCCGAAAAGCTTGAAAAATGTCTCATGGACAGACGTGGCTAATGATGTAGTAAAGGCTCTTATCCAAATATGGACAGACGATCACAGAACACAGTTGCTTGCAGCTAAACACGAAAAAAAGTCTTGAAATGATTTAGAGACAGTATGGTGGCTAATAGATTCAGTCGCACAGCGGATCAATGCTGCATAAAAGTGAAAAAATTCCACAAACAATAAGTTCGAGTTCTTTCCCACATATAGGACATTTGATACAATGTTTGTTGCAATGTTGCAACTTCACCACTGAATCACCACTGAATCGCACCGAGTCCACCAGCGTTTAAATGTGGAAGCAGCATAAATTGTCTTTGCTTCCCAACCAGAACCAAAAAATACCAGGTTTTCCTTGATCTGAAGTGTGAACTGTGACAACACGAGTCGGCGTGTCATATAGTACAGGTTAGAGGGGATGGAGAACAAAATAGTATAAATAATTTAAATTAGAAATCATCTGGGAGAAAAGAGTGTGCAGTGGTTTCATTAAAATAGTTGTTCCATGCTTGTTTTTTTTTAAATAAAAACAAATATAACGATGCAGAAGCTTGCAGCTAATCAACATGATTCGCCTCTTCCTGCTGATTTTTTTTTTGTGCTTTGTGCAACGCCCTCCATTGATTGATTGAACATCCTTAGTTACAAAGGTTCCACTCAAAGCCAGTAGAAATGTGGGCTGATTTACAAGATAGCACCAAATTCTCAATAATCCTGAACAGAACCGGTAAAAGAATCAGAGCTAATTCAGCTCAAGTGGTAACAGCATGTGAGACACTCGGTAGTCGTTAATGCTGCACATCCAGTGTGTGTAAAGTCCTTTCAACACCAAATACTGAAGGGAATAAATTAGCTGTCTTTCAAATTTTGGATGGTACCTCGTCTTGAAGCAGGAGACAAATCTTCATATTTATATGTTCTTTCTTTTTCCGTTGGATCTGGTATTTGCATAATACTTTTTACGGTTTACCTAGTCTGTTTCGACAGCTCGGAAAGGAAAATTTGACTGTGCATTCCTGCAACTTAAAACAGACACCATCTGAGTTGTGCTGATGCAGAGAACCCCACCCAGCTGGTGCTCCAGGCTCCTTAAATCAAGCGTGGCCTAATGGTCACGATTCAGATCTACTTTGATCACCTCTCCCTTGTTCTATCTATCTAGTCAATTTCTCTTTAAGCTGTCTCTCCTCCTCTCTCTTCTTTCTTTCTCTCTCTCCCATGTTTGCTCGTGTTGAGGTTGCTCTGCTCTCCATTGTTTGTTCTCTGTGACGAGTTTCCCCTGGAGTTCTGTTCGTATGCAGCGTGTGTGTGTGTGTGTGTGTGTGCGCGCGCGTGTGTGTGTGTGTGTTCCTCCGTGTGTTACATGTGCGTTTTTTTAAGTCTGTTGCATTGCTGCAGACCGGGTCAACAGTGTATGACGAAAAGCATGGACTGGCCTGATGTGTGACTGTTGGCCTGTACGGGGGAATTGGCAGCGTGCCGGCATGTCATTAGTGGTGCATGACGTGGCAGAGCTCAGTCTCGCTGTGAGTGTGACGGAGAGGAGGTGGCGTACCGCCCAAGTGTTGCTGTCGTCCAGCGGCTTGAAAGATGGAGTGAAAGTTGAACTGAGACAGAGTGGCTGTGTCATGTTCAGCACTTCTGTCTGTCTGAAGTTGGATGTTGCTTGTTTGAGACTTTTCAGTGTGTTGTTTGTTACAACTAGAGGTGTAATGAACAAATTAATTCAGCCAACAGTTTGTTGAAACACAAATGTTTATTCAGAAGGCTGAAGAGGCAACTAATTCATTTTCTTTGTCTGATATAAATTCTATTCTTTCTAGAGCTGGGCAATATATCGATATAAAAAATATATCGATATATTGTTAAAAGAGTTATATGGAATTAGACAATATCGCATATATCGATATAGTTAAAAAATTCTTTAAATATAAATACTGTCCTTACAAGGGTTTGTCATATTAAGTTTTTTTGTAATGTTCGTTATTCTTTTCTCATATAAATATATTTATTTCAGAAAAAGATTGGCCTATTTTATTTCATAAGCAATTTTTATTTAATATATTTTTTTTATTTAAATGTGCACTTTATGGAGCTTTGATTTTTTTTTTTTTTTTAAAAAGGTTCTCCTGTTGTTATACAGGTATTTATATTTTACTTATATAAACGGTTTTAATAAAACTGCTTGTGACCTGTCATATTTGACACTTTGCGATAAAAATATCAGGATATATATCGTATATAGATATTCAGTCTAAATATATCGGGATATGACTTTTGGTCCATATCGCCCAGCCCTAATTCTTTCCTGTGTTTATGACTTAAGAAGAGATGGAAATATTGCTAGGATAAGAGAAAAAAGCCACATACATGGCTGACACACTGTATCTATACATTGTGGTTAGAGTGCATGGAGAAATAAAAATTCAATGCTTTTAGTACTTTTTTTTTTTTTTTTTAATTAACAGTGGTGCACTTCATCCTCTTGTGGCTGAAATTAGTATTACAGCAACAAACGTAAAAAAATAAATAAATAAAATAAAAATAAAATAAAATTATATTTAAATTAATTCAATTTAATTAAAATTAAATGTAAAAAAAATGAAACCCCCTTTTTTCACAGAAAAAAAATTAAGGAACTTCGAAAGACTATTCTGGGAAGAAAAAAAAGATTTAAAACCATTTAGAGCAGACTAAAAAATATGAACACCAACATTTTTCTTACTTGCTAACTTTCTTACATTTATTTAATGTTATTAATATTATATTTATATTATGTTTTTTTGTTTTTTTCAGTTTTTGATTTCCCATTTCCTCAACTGAAAATGCATCTAAACAGTAACTATCTGCTTGGAAAAGTAGAGCAAAGAGTTATTAGTTATTAGTTGAAGTACTAGTACTATTAGTACGATAGTATTATAGCTATACCTTCTTCCATCTTTAAATATTTAAATTTGTTTAGATTGTAGGCTCTTACTATTAACGTTCCCTTTATCAGTTAGTTTCAGTTTACTTTACTTTGTCTAAAATGTGTGATTTAAATTTAAGATATTAAGATATTTATTTTAAATTTAAGATAAATGTAATAAATATACTGAAATGCAATGTGAGAGTCACACAGCAGCATGCAAACGTCTCAACACTGACGATGTAGTGTAATGTTGTGAAAAGATGCCCTGAAAAGCGAGAGAGAGTAGAGAGTACCACCCCCTTTTCGAGCGCGTGTGTGTATGTGTGTGTATTAAGTGTATGCACATGTGTGGTGCTGTGCTGCCGGCGACCCGGAGGGCGTGCATGGCTTGTGTTCACAGCTGCTCGGTGAGCGTGCAGACCGCTGTCTGCGTGTGGTGCAGCTCCCCTCAGGACGGTGAATCCTCATGTGTTTGTCTGTGTCCGGCCTGCTGCTTGCAGACTGACATGTGCTTTACCATCAGGGGGATGTGAAGCTTTTTCTGGGGGCTCCAGAGTGTCAGCAGGGTCCGGACCTGTCCCGGTCACAAGAGCCTGATAATGAACCCAGCAAGGAAATCAAGACTGGTCCCAGAACACTTAACTGGAGCCAGTCCTTTTATATGATTTTATATGATGTGAATACAGTACTAGGCAGGTTCAAATAGATGTATATCATATACAGGACAAGAAAATAGTGTAACCAAGACACATAATCTACACATTATAATTCACAAATTAAGTGCTTTGACTAAAACTATCTTTATGATCCTATCTTTTATTCAACTTTTGATTCTGCATTGGAGTATATTTGAGCTTTAATTCATAATGTGGAAGCAACATGGACGCTGCAAAGAAGATGTATTTTATTACTCAGTCTTAAAAACATATGTGAAACTGCTAATCAAGAAATTATTGCTTTACCTGACTCGTTTTTAGGATTAATGCTAATTAAATAATGTTTCTAGGTCAGTTTAAGTGTACAGCATGTGAGCAAAAAATGTTAATTGTTAAAAAGTTTCTAACCATTAACCATTTGACATTTATTTTCCCCCGCAATGTTTCTGCATAATATGACAACAACTCGGCAAGTCATGTACCAAAATTTCCACCTCCTTTCTAATTTGTTGTTCTAACTTGAGGGACAACATCATTATTCCTATCTATGTCTGTATCGGTTCAACCAACTAAATTATATGTATTTGTATCAGTACTCAGTACTCACAGAATGGGTGTTAAAATGGGCTTAAACCAGAAGTGGATGGTACCAAACCGTAAATTGGTATTATAGGCCTGAAATTGATAGGGGCTGATCAGAAGATGCTATATTTATTATTTATTAGAAATTATTTACAGAACAGACACAGAATAGTATGATTAGTGACACATTTTTACCAGGGCCAGTAACACATTTTTCCGTTTATTTCACATGAATGCAGCATAACATGCAAACACAACCCTGATGTTAAAATCATTCTAAAATCAGTCCTGTAGGATTTTCCTGTTGGGTTCTTGCAGAGTGTTATGACCAGACAGTAAAGATTATGGAATGTCAGTTTACCTTATCCACATGGCTGCCATATTTGATTTATGTCATACAGTTTTACATTGTGTTGGAAACAAATCCTACCTGAGATGTAAAGACCAAGACCTGCTGTCTTTGGACACAAATATGTTCGATAAATTCTCAAAGTACTTTTTGTAATGGGCGGAATAAGTAGAAAGTGGAGAAACATTGTGTTGATCCATGATTTAAATTCATTTTTAAATTAATTAATTGTACTAATCACAATCTTATTCACTTAAGTTGTTAATAAAAGTGATTTTCTGCTGACCAAATTCATGTCACTTTGTGTTAAAACCATTAATAATCAGCTAGAAATTACATTCAGTTCATTTTTAAATAAAAAAAAGTCTAATTATTTTGAATATTTACAAAATATGAGAGGAAAAATCACAATAATGTCAGTGTCTTTGTCCATCATCATTCTTCCAACCAGAATTGAACATGTTTGCTGGTCTGAGGATGTACCAACCTCGAAATGGAGGGGAAAACAGTCTTTCCAACTTGATTATGATCTAAATTAAATATGGCTGCCATTTGGAAAAGTCCAGTGGGTGCATGTGAGGCATGGTTTCTATGGCCTTCCTTCATGCTTGCTCTCTGTCTCTCTGCCCCTTTCTTCTCTCCCTGTCAGTTCCCTGTTTATCTTGTCTGTTTCATTCCTCCATGTCTTGGTGAAGAAGCATGGTATTACATGTGCTCGTCAAAGGGCTTTTAGTAGTAAGGGATTTCAGGAGCTATGGGTCAAACAAACTGTTTGAATGCAAAGACCGTAAGCTGATTTATGATTTAGGACGGGTCAAATAGTACTTGTAACAGATTAGATGGGTGCAGGTCGCCACACAGGACAACACAAGAGCCAAAATGAAATCAAAAATGCAACCTGTTAAAACCTGAATTGTCCAAGTGTGGTGAACCACCACCCACCTAAACCAAGAGTTATTTGGTACTGCTGTTTGACCCAAGTCAGATATTGTCATTCAGTATAAACATAATACACACAGGAATGCACAATCTGACTGACATGCAGCATCGTAGTAGTGTCATGCACTCATTATAAAGTCAGCAAAGTGAGTGTTGGGAGTATTGGACTTAACCAGTCAAGATGCATTATATCTCACTTCTTTTCTTCTTCTCTCTTTCTTTTTTCTCTCCCTCCACTATTTTTATCACATCCTCTCCTACTTTATGTTCTCCCTCTCTGTATCTCCTTCTCCACTCTCTTCTTCGTCCTCACAGACCATCACGGACACCAGTCCGATGCGTCGCTCCACCTCCAGCCTGGTCCACGGGCGCACGGGCCGGGGTGTGAGGCTGGATGACTACTCCCTGGAGAGGGTGGTGTCTGAGGAGGGGAGGCACGGAGGAGGACGCAGACACCGGGATAAGAGTCACCGGACCTCACAGCGCTCCCTGACCAGATACACTGATGCTGACACGGGTGAGTCACTCATAGTGGACATCTTTGTACAGTATATACTACGTTTAATGCCCATTTCACATCCGACAAGCATCTGCACATCTAAAGGCTTATTGGAGATACACTTTGGCTTGCAAATGCTCAACTTACCCCCTGAAGGTTATAGTAGAAAAGTAAAGAATCTCAGTTTGAAAGCAGCGGATTTTTAATGGTGTAGACCGGCTATTCGGTGTGACTATAGGATAATGTCCATCTGTGTGTTAATTTGATATTCCAACAGTGAAATCTGAACTGTGTTATCCTAGAGAGATGGGTCACATATTTCACAGTTCAGTCCATGATAAGATCCCTTACAGTGCAGTGCAACATACTTTCAGGCTGATGCAGTTGCTATTATAAAAAAGCAGCACTCATGTTGTGTATGTAGCAAATGTACTTGCACCCATCTGCATAGCCGTGTGTGTGTTGGTCTTTAAATGAGTTGTGTTCAGGTTCAGGTGTTGGCACAAGTGGTAGAACCATTGACCAACAAAATCCTGGTCTAAAGTCAATGGCGCAGTATCCAGATTTTTAAAGGGCGCATTATTCAGAGAGCAAGATGAAACGTGGGTTCCCAACTCACATACACTTGATACACATGCAGCAGTGCTCCTCCTCAGTTATCGGGGCATTTGCTCATATGTAATCAAACTGACAATCAAAGGGACAAAAGATTGGGAAACTGCAGAAAATCTGCCATCCTATAATTAATTAAGATATTTAATACAACCACTGCACCTTACTTAGCACCCAGATTATGCACCGTTTTTCCAGCAAAAGAGAAGTTGCCTTAAATGCACTTGCACCATGTACTTTAGACCATTCGCTACAGATCATTTCAACAGGGCCTCATGTGATGATGTAACACTGGCGTAGATGCAGTACACAGTGTTGCTTTACAGTCAAGGGCAACTCAATAGCAGTTGTTGAGGCATTTGGGAGTAATCTATGCATTTATTGAGCTAAGAGAGCAGAGCTGTCATCATACTCACTCAGTTTTATGAGTCAAGTCTTGGCACAAAGAAGTCCTTGAAAAGAACATTGCCCACTTCATCACTAATTGCGAGTGCAAATTGCACGCTTCAGCTGTAAAACTAATGCAACAAGGCTGGCAGATTTGAACTCTAAATCCTCTTTATAATTGGAGAGCTCTCTAATCTGATGGAGAGGACTCTCCTCTGCCTCCCGGACTCATGATGATGGTGTTTTTTAAATGAGTTTTCTTTTCTCTGCATTTGACTGCACACATGTGGTAGATTTTTTTGTGTGGCATTTATTGCTTTTTCTTTCAAATGTGGTACTTTTGTCTTGTTTATGTTTCATTTAAACCATTTTTCACTTGAGAAAATAATCTTTTATCCACTATATTAACTTGTGTGTGATGCTGTTGCCTTAATTTGTTTGTCCTCAACCTTGGTAGCTTACATCTTGACATAGTAACAAGTAGTCTTGTTTTTACAAATGTGAACTGAGACATCTCCTTGCTAGGTCTGGGCACAGACCTCAGCACCACCACGCAGTCGGGCGACCTTCCACCTAAGGAGCGTGAGCGGGACCGCGGCCGGACCAAGGACCGCCGTCATCATCACCACCATCATCACCATCACAGCTCCATGGACAAGGAGCGCTACGGCCCAGAGAGACACGACTACCCTCACAGGCATCCCCAGGACCGCCACTGGTCCCGCTCACCCAGCGAGGGGCCTGATGGACGAGGACACAGACAGGTGGGCTCCAAGTGCCAAGATTAGGGACAGCTTCTCAATACTGTCCAGTATCTTCTTTCCTGTTCTTTCTTCTCAGTTTCCATATATGTAGATTACATTATGTTACGTTTTTGACTCAATACAGGCTGGATACGAGCCCTAATAATCTTGAGAATGTTATGGGCTTTCATTCAGTTCTAACAGTGGCACTATCATACCTAGCAATGTTATATTCAGTCTTTTAGTCACAGTCAGGAAGGCTTTCTTATCCGAAATGCTTTCCAGATATTTAACTTGCAAATCAAATGCGAGAACAAGCGATGTTTGTCATACAGTGGATCGATTTTAATGTTTGAATCCCAGTTTAGCTGCTGCTAGGAGCTGATCATAGAGGTGAATTATTCATTATTTATGAAGTGATCCTTAACCTCTGCCTTTCGCACCCACCACAACAACTGTTATTCAATCCAGTAAGAGTTCAGATAAAGTCATACACCTACTTATGGATCTCAATCTCTCTTTTTTGTGTTATGCTTTTTTCTTTATCACTGTTTCTCTTTCTCTGTCCATTTTTCTTCAATGTGACGTGTGGCTTCTTGGTGTCAATTTTTTGCCTCATCACTATGTTTTTGAATGATTTTCAATGGTGTTTATCTCCTATCTATCTATCTATCTATCTATCTATCTATCTATCTATCTATCTATCTATCTATCTATCTATCTATCTATCTATCTATCTATCTATCTATCTATCTATCTATCTATCTATCTATCTATCTATCTATCTATCTATCTATCTATCTATCTATCTATCTACCACCTCTCTGCTCTATTCTGGTCTCTGTTGTTGTTGTTGTGGTGCGTTTTGATTTTCCTTGTTTACATTTTGCTGTAGGGCAGTAGTTCGGTGAGCGGCAGCCCGGTCCCCTCCACCTCGGGGACCAGCACTCCGCGGAGAGGCCGTCGCCAGCTGCCCCAGACCCCTGCTGTCCCTCGTCCACATGTCACCTACTCCCCCGCTGTCCGCAAGCCCAGCTACGGTCCCCCGGGGCCGGGCCGACTGCGCTCTCCCTCTCCCAGACACTTCTCCCCACCAGACCACGACAGAGGCTACCACCACCGACCCCCATCACGCCACGCTTCTCCCCACCACGGGGGTTCCTCGTCCCGGCACGGTTCACCGCGCTCCCCTAGGCACCAGTCCCCGCGCTCGCCCCTCCACGGCTCGCCCAGGTCCCCTCACCGAGGCCGCTGGAGTGGGCCTCCCCCTGGGGACAGCCTGGAGGGTGACGGGCCCTTCTACGAGCGCGACTATGAGTACGAGCGGCACCACGAGCCGCCTGCATATGAGCAAAGCCTCTCCCATGGCAACCCACACCCACATGGGGGAAATCCTCACCCACACCCACGCTCACCTAGGACTGCCCGCCACGGGCCCCCTCCACCCCCACACCCGCATCCACGTAGGGTGCCCAATGGCTACCGCTCATCCTCACCTTCCCCACATCGGCGGGGGCCACCTGGGGTGCCCCCCCATCCACACCACCGGCCCCCCCATGCCCGAGGTCCCCGCAAGGGCCTGCATGAACCTTATAGTGAGACGGACGAGGATGACTGGTGCTAGCAACCACAGGACAGGAGAGGAGAAGAATAGCAGCCTCCGGTGCTCTGGCCTTGGATATGTAGACTTTTAATAAAGCAGAGGTGGTGGAAACGTTGAAGGGGGTTGGACGCCCTCCAAACCCTCTACCTTCACCCCTCGGACTCTAAATGAGAGGAAAGGGCAGAGGGGAGTGGGGTGGAGGTGCGGCAAATAGGCTTTTACAGATTTTGTGTGAGACTCAAATGACAGAGCAGCACATGGATAAAACGAAAAAGAGACAGCCAAGACAACTAGGGCAAGGCCCGGGCACAGTTTACCTCTGCCTCTCTCCGTCTCAGAACTACACTTCCCAGATTTCTCTGCTTGACCAGCAAGGCCAGGCTGCAGGAGGAAACGGAGAGGTGTGGGAACAAAAAAAGTGAGGGAGAAGCATGTAAAATGGCCAGAGATGATTGCGGTTTACGAAGGCCTAAAAGCACTTCTCCCAGACTGTTGCGTGATTGGTTAGTTTTGTCAGATGTGTGCAATCTGTCGCTGGCCAGTCTGCTAATGTAAAAGCCTGAAAACGAGCTGGAAAAATAGAGTCACCTGCTTTGACTCTGCTCTTCGAACAGATATGTTTAAAGAAAAATAAATTAACAAAAAGCCAGGACCCCCTAACCCTTACATGCCAAGCTATGCCTCCAGAAAATCAAACTTGAACAATGAAGAACAAAAATGAAACTTTACATGACAAACAATGAAAAGAAAAAAAGGGAGAACAACCACTTTATCTTTAATCTTTTTCCTTTCCAAGGGACAGAACCAGGAAGCTCCGCCTATACTGCAAAAACCAGCCAATCACAGCGCTGGCTGATATTCGATGAGTTTTATCATCTCTGTTTACTGTTAAAGACTCACTTATTGCTGACGGAACTGGTGTGACATCACTTCCTGTCTGGCAGTGGTGGTAGCGGAGGGGGGCAGGGCACATGTGGGCTCACTTTCTGTACGAGTGCGCTACGGGGAGGGTGGGCTCAGATAACTTGAGAAGGGAGTCGGACACTTCGTCAAGCCCCTTCCACCTCGGTTACTCGACCTGGGCGCAAGGCAAAGGGATGCCCTGACAGTAAATGACATCACACAGTCGAATGGGGCGGAGGAGAGGAAAGGAGGGATGGGGAAAAAGACTAATTTCTTCAGTATTTCTTCTATCGATTACTTCTCCTTCTTGTTCTTCTTCGGACATTGGAGCTTGGTTCTTCTGTTGCATTCGCTCAGCCTCCTTTGATCTTTTTCGGAGTCCAAAATTTGATGGAAACCTGCATGATTGATTAAATACATACTAGAGAGGAAATCTAACTGGTGTGGGTGGGACCTGGGGGCTTTATAGGAAACTTTGCATTTAGGTTTACAAGAGAAGTTCTCTTCTTTCAGACTCTCTCTCTCTCACATCTCAAATGTAATTTTTGTTTAGTTTTTACAGGAAACTTTTGGGTTTTGACAGTCGGCTGTTTTGTTCGTCTGCCGATACGGTTCAAAAGCTACGTTTCTACAACCTGTTAAAAGACAGGAAACACTGCAGGATCACATTAAAAATTTCCTGTTGTGCTTGAGAAACAAGAGGGAGAAAGAGTGGGGAGAAGGGGACTTCTACCACACTTGATTTATTATTGTTAATGATGATAGTCTTATGAATAACGATATCAATGTCAATGCAAAATGACGATGACAATGATGATGATACTGATGATTGATTGTTTGATTGATGATTGATTGATGGAACTGTTGCTGTAGATTTGTTGTCATGTTATTTGGAGTTTTAAGTATGCTATGTCCATCTTGTTTACATCCGTTTATGTTTTTATCCCCCCCGTTCAATGACGTTTACCGGGTTCCTGATGCCTTCCTGCAACGTTTCGGGGCAATGATGGCTTGGGAACATTCACTTAGCAGCGTTGCGTGTTGTAACGCAACTTTTTAAGATACACTCTCTCTTCAGAATGGTGGAGGTAGAGGTCAGGGGAGCTTCGGTACCTGACAATGATTCATGGGGTCAGTACTCTTGTCAAGCCAACCCAAAGATCAAGAATTCACGTTCGGAGGGAGGGGGTAGACCGGATCGTTGAGAAGAGTTTGTCTGCATTTTACGCTGCAGAGGTTTCAGACAAGCCTGTTTTATTGAGGTCAAAGTTCTAGCAAGGTTGAATTCTTCCACTTGCAGCCAAAAAAAGACTATGAATCTCAATCTTTTCCCTCTGTCTGGCTCTGTAGTTTTGTTGCCGGCAGTGACAGCACAGTATTGGTGGTACAGTGTTGGTGTCAGTCAGTATTAGGTGGTGGTGTTCTCTTTTTTTGCCATCAGGGGGCAGTTATCAGCGCACATTATCCGCCCTGCCTTCCCCCTCTACAGGACAGCCTCCGGGCCACATCCTGTTCTCTAGACCCGGAGTGAAACCTCCACTTATGCCTGTCTCGTATATATCTTTGTAAGATATATAGATGAAGTCCAGTCCTAGTCCGGAGACACGGATGTAGCCTGCGAGACGCCATATCTGTCCGTTTGTCGGCCCGTCCTTCTGTCTGCCTGTCTGTGCCAATGCTGACCCCAGCCCCTCCAACCCCTTCTCTCAGGTCTGGATAACCAGAGAACAGTCACCAAATCACTGATCCAATCACATGAGGTTGTAGCAAAGCTGAAACCTCCTCTGCCAAAACCCACTTCAGTATCCACCAACCTCTCCTTCCTCATCTACCTTTTTCTTTTTCTGTCCATTTGCTTCGACATCTGTTCTTTCAGCTTTGCCAGAGAGCGACACTGAGGACACAAAAGGCATTACAGGACAGGAACACTTAGAACTAATAATTTCATCCTTATTGTTATGAGGGACAACAATTATTGAATATTCAATAACTCTAGGACAAGATGATAAAGCATAGATACTATAGATGATAAACTACATATAAATCTAGATATAATACAGTAGATGTAGTCATAGATAACAGACAGAGTATAATTAGAGTTTCAGATATTTATTTATTTTGCACACCGTTCATGCTCATGACACGGTTGACGATCTAGCTACTCTTGAAAACCTCGCACTGTTTTCTTTGCAGTCGCAGAAGCCAGAAAACAAACCCCAGTCCACGTGTTTTGACTCTATGCAGACCTCATAAGCATCCTCATCGTATTATTTCGAAGGAGAAACTGCAATGCTGTGGTACTGTAAAAACGTACGGATGAAACGGGAGCACGCGAATCTGAGAAAATGTGAAGATCGACACACCACGATTGCACACGTCTCTCTTGACATCACGCACACAGTGAAAGCCCTTCTCTGTCCCTCCCCATCTTTCTCTCTTCTCCCGAAAATTGTTGCCTCCAGGCCTAGTAGTTGAGCATAAGCGTAGTGAAGATGAGGATAGGGGGTTTTGTTTATGTTGATTGTTTTTTTTCTTTGGCGGGAGTCGAGGGGCGTAGACCCAAAACCCCTCTGCCCACACCTCGCATCAAGTGAGGTTCAGGCACGTGGGGACGCTTCCCCAAAACCCCCTACAGAGCCACAGTGCCTTCTGTATCAGAGTCACATTCGTCACCCCGCCCCCCCCTCATCCTCCTCGCCCTTAGCCGCTTCCGTCTGTCCCCCCTTACCCTCTGTAGTAGTTGAGATCAACCACACTACGCCTTAAAAGTCGAGTCCCACCGGCTCCCATGCTAGCATAGAAACAGGGAGAGCGGTGAATTTGAGACTGGGCCACGGTGAGGAAAACAGCCAAGAGGCTAGGCTTGTTGTAGGGAAATCAATATCACATCCGGTACGGGCTTAATCAATTAAAAGTCAAACATACAAAGATATTTGTATTTGCCAAAAAGACCCACACAGATTGAATCAAAGCCTCAAATTGTCGTCGTTTGTATACCGGATGCTGCTTGCAAGCTCTGCTTCTTGGCTCCACCTCCCTGCTCGACGTGGCATTTTGCATACATCCCAGCAATGTCGTGGGTCCAGTTTCAGGCGGTGTAGTGAGAGGTTTACAGAGGTGCAAAGCGGTTTGCTTACTTCTCAGGTCCCTCTAGAGTTAGGTAGCTCGATAGACAACGTAGGAAAGAGTGAGCTACAGAACAAGCAGGCCTCGGATTGAGTTATTGTATGGTTTTACCTGGCATGGCGTCAGACGTTGTAATGTTGAACCCCCCACCCCCACCCCTCTCCTCTCTCCTGTCACTAACCTACATTACACTCTGACCCCTTCATCAGCAGCCTGCCGACGCACCAACACCAACACGCCACCCAGCGTGTTGAAAGACAGGCAGGAAAAAAATCCCACCTCCATTTTGGCTCCATGACACCACTCGCTTGTCCAGAATTGTAACAGCGGATCCAAAATGGCCGACACACAACACTGCCCTTGTGTGAAAGCATGTTGTGTGTGTGCTTTTCCGAAAAACAAATCGGTGAACATCTGATTTCTTTCTTTGTGTTTTTTTTGTTTTTTTGAACGGGTCTGGGGGGGATTGCAAGGTTTTTGCTAAGTCATCACTTCTCCCCACATCTGCTGTCTGTGTCTTCACCTCCAGCTTCTGTCACCCATCGGTCTTAACCTCTGAGTAATCATTTTTATTTATTTTTCTTCTTCGTTATGGGACGAAGGAAAAACTAACAAACGCACCAACCCATCCACTCAGTCGGCTGTGAAATTGTGTCAGTGGGTCAGTCGTGAGGCAACGCGTCGACAAAAACACGAATAAGGGCTCTCTTTAAAAAAAACTACACAGTGGGTTTAAATGTACAGTAGTGCTGCCAAAAGTTGTGCTTATGTAGCTGAAGCCACGCCGTGGTCTCCCCTTTGTACAGCACTAGATGTGTGCATGCGTGTGTGTGTAGGGGGTCAAGAGCGAGGCAGGGAGGGAGGGAGGCAGGGAGGGGCGGGAGGGTCAAAAGGCAATGAGAGAGATTTTAATGATGTAGGGGTCCTGTTTGGGGTGGAGGGGGAGGGAGGGAGGGGGAGCAGCAGCAGAGGTCGTAATAATGTTAATACACAATTTCACAATGGCACTGGACCACTTTTCGGGCTCATCCTCATGCTCAGAAGCCATTTTGTCACTGTCACCCCGCCCACGCTTGGTCCCACTGTGAGGGGGGCGGGGCTACTGCTGCGACACGGAGACATTTACTGTGCGTGTGTCTGTGTTTGTGTGTTGGTGTCTGTGTATGTGCGTGTTAGTCTTTTGAGTGGTGTGTGAGTGTGTTTAGGGCTGAAACTGCTTATTTGCATCATTGATTAATTTGGCAGTTTCTTTAAATGAATAATTAATTAGTATGTAATTATATAGTTTTAGTTGTTTTCGGTGCATATTAGCAGCTCAGCTTAACGATGCACATTTGCATATTTGGTTTCAAAATGGCAATAATATGATATATACGTTAAAGGAAGATATCATTTATATATTTCCTAAAGGAAAATTTTGTACCCAGAGTGGTAAATATACACTGTATTTATTGTAATGTCAAATAGAATCAAATGTCAGTATGGATTTTTTTTAAAGACAATGAAAATCCTGCACAGAATGGTATGTCTGTGTGACTACATCAGTATGAAACTGTTCATTAATGTGCGCTATGCCTTGGAAATAAACAGATAAATAACATTAAGCATCACAATTCTGAATCGAATGAGAAAAAATCAAAAGTCCAAAAATTTGTATTGATATAAATCAGAGAAAAGTATTACAATTAAATTATTTTTTGCTTTTCTGGTTAAATTATTTAAACTTAAATTGATTAATCATTTAATCGACTAATAGTTTCAGCACTAAATGTGTGTGTGTGTGTGTGTGTGTGTGTGTGTGCATGCGTGCAAGTAAGAGAAAAATATGTGCGTGAGTGTACTTGCATGCATTTGCCAGTTTATTATTGTGTGTGTGTGTGTGTGTGTGTGTGTGTGTGTGTGTGTGTGTGTGTGTGTGTGTGTGTGTGTGTGTGTGTGTGTGTGTGTACACGTGTCCTGACAACATCAGCTACAGTAGGTCACCCTCAGTGCCTTACACTGTACAGGACACGATGATTTCTCCCTCTGAGACGATCACAGCGACACACGTGAGATTTTAATGTCCTCATCGCCACCTTCATCCCTTCCTTCCTTTCTTCCTTCCTTCCTTAACTTCCTTCACACCCTCACCCACTCCTCACCTTCCTCTGGGATCATTAAGTCAAGCCTGGATGGGCGAGGTGGGGACGGAGGGTGGAGGGGGTCAGTAGTAGACAACCATGTCATTTTTCTCACCCATTCTCTCCTGTACCATCTATTGTACATTTTGGCTCAGTAATTCTTGTGTATATAATCCATAAACTTTCTGAAAAACTCATCTCTGTGTTTCATCCTTTCCTTCTCACCATCTTCACATTAACTTCATCTCCCTCTTCATTCCTCACGTAATACCGTTAATGAACACAAGGTGGTGGGATTGAGCTTTCGCCACCATCACTCAATATGAAAGGTACACTATGTCTGTATGCAGTGTAGGTTGAATGAGTTCACTCTTGCCTGTGTGGGTGGGTTTTTGTCTGTTGACATCTGTCTGCAGTCTGTGTGCATCTTTGTGTGCGTCTTCAGTTCTTTATGGAGTCCGGCAGGTATTAGAGATGCATTTCTTGATTTATGCACATTAATCCATAATTCATTCACTTGAATTAATGATTTTGTTCGAGAGGAAGAGTCCATATCTTAGCATTTTATTCATTAATGTTAAAATGAAATTTTATTTTTAAAGTTTGGATTATTATCTAAAATATGCATTTTAAAGAAATCTCATAGAATAAGGCCAGCTATAGTCATAGAGCCTTCCCTCTCCGCTAAACATTCTCATACCTGCATTATATTAGTAAAGTACACAGTTAAAACAACCCAACAGAGAACAATGGCTAAACTTCAGTGAGAAGAAAACACTGAATTGGTCAAAGAAGAAGCCTTTTAAGTATGAATGATTGTTAAAAACAAAAGTAATACATGATACAATATTCACAGTAAATAATTATAATTAACCATTTATCTAACTTTCTTGTTTTACACACACTTCCTACAGCTATTGGGTTCACTATCAGTAGTTCTGTTACTGTAATGCATTGAATATAATATGAATTATCTATAAAATATGTCAGTCTAAGGAAAAAGGTTCAGAACCACTGTGTTAGTGCATAAAAATGACTGCAGTATGTTTAAAGCTGCACTAATCAACTACAAGGGAGCCAGAGAAAGACCAAACTATATGATATATTAGCTACTGTCACATCCAAGCAATTTTAGCATTAATTTGGGTTCATTAAAGTCCAATATTCATGCTCATTTTAGCTCTGTTTTGGTCTGCACCAGCTCTGAAAATAATATCTGGTTCTTAGATGTTTCCCAGCTAGTTGCTAACTTTGCCCTTTGGTGCTAAGCAGAGAGTGAACAATGAGGACTGACACAGCTTCAGATGTAGCATGAAAAATGTTTGAGAGAGCATCAACAAGACTTGTGCACAAAATGTGATAACTAATAATTTGATAAATACAGTTCTGCAATTTGTGTGCATCACTAAACTGAAACACAACTTGATGCTAACATGAATAACTTATGTATTTTTGTGCTCGTGATCAAAACTTTTATCCCTGATACTTGCCGGGCTCAGTAACTCTCTGTGCTGATTTACAGTAATTTGAAGTGTCTCCTGCGGTCACCATAGCAACCCCGAGGTCCCCTCTCTCTGTGTTTCCATCCATCTTGTCTCCGTTTGTTTCCATCACCATCAGCCCAGTGGAGACAAGTTGTTGCTTCCAGAAGATCTGTTTTCACGCTGGCTGTAGACTGATCTCTCCCAAAACATCTCAAGATGCCGTAAGATCAGGAAATCAGCAGGGTCTTTATTTTAACCCTTTGCAGCACCTATTTGATTATTCTCTGACCATCAAAACATAATTCATTGTTGTGATTTTGTCATGAGTCAAAGAATATTTTGGGGTTTCTTGAACCAAATGGGAAAGTGACACATCTACAGCTCATAGCGACAAAAACAGACACATTTAATTAATTGGGGTATTTTACTTGGTAAAATATTTTTTGGTAAAAGTGAAGGTTGAGGTGTCAAAAGAAATTTGATTCTAATGCTGCAAATTCTCTTCAAATTATCTCTGGTATTCATGCTGGTTTCCACTTAGTTGATCCAGGTTGAACAAACCAACCTAAAAGAGTAAACGTTTAAGGGGAAACTGCCTCCAAAATGCTTGTTAGTAGCATAAAATGTGACAAATTCTTTCCCAAAAATGATTAAATTATTGCTCATCCACCATCCAATGGTAGGAACTAGCTACAAAGGGTTAAATGTAATTTCCAAAGATCCGAATACCAGTGGAGTAAAAGTGTTGTCTGTGCAGAGATGCATTGGGAATCTCTACGAAGCAACTACCAATCATCCATCCATCTCATCACAATGCCAACCATCGGACACTCGACCCAGTAGAAACCGAACCAGTGCCACAGTAGAAAACCATACAGGATTCACTCAGCAAGTTGGGGAAAAAAGAGAAAAAAATAAACATACATGGCAATTTAAGATAAAAGAGAAGTATTTAATTACAGATTTGCATGTGCAATGTGCATGCCACTATGTGGGGTAACAAGTCAACTTCAGGAATTAAAAAAAATAAATATAAAGAAAAAAGTATATATATATGTAAAAATATATATAGATAGATGTTTTTAAGAGCAATGTGTTTCTTTTTTCTTCTATTTTTAAAAACAAAAAAATAATAAAAACCTGACAAAAAAAAACAAAAATGAAAAAAAAAATCATCCTGATAAAAAAAAAAATGGAAATGACTTTGGTGATGAAATCAAAGAATGTTTGTTTGTTATATTTGCCAGTTATTTCACGGGGGAAAAACCGTGGGGGAACAAGGATAGATAACACTTTAACTAACATTACAGAGAAAAAAAAAAAGAAAAAATGATTTTAAAAGGGGGAGAAGGAATACAAAACTTTCCCTTGATGAAAAACAATCCCTTTGAGAGTAAAGAGCTGCCTGAACCTGAATCTGGTGATGTTATTCCCGTTTATTCCGGCTATGAAATCCCTTCTTTCTTTCTCTCTCCCTCTCTCTTTCTCTCTTTCTCTGACCATCTCTTTCTCTCCCTCTGTTTCTTTCTCTATCTATCTCTGCTGTTTCTACCAGTGCATTTTGTAATTTCAAACAGAACTCTTCCTAAAGAACCTGAATAAACCAGAGAGAATGCATTCTACCCATCCTCCTGTCTGCTTTATTGATCTTGCACCTAGCAACACACACACACACATAAACACATCTGGGCCGTCAGAATACACAGTCCGATTACATTTTTACTGTCTGATTACAAGGAAAAAGTGTGTTGACAGGGAAATTCAGCATTTGGGAAAATGACATCAGATTTGAATGTTATCAGACTATTTAATGGGTGAGTAGAGGCCCGGTCCGCCTGCTGGTAGGTCAGTAGGTTGTTATGAGCCCATTGAAAAGGCTGATAAATAAACCTGTTTTATGGTACCCTCAACTGGCTGTATTATTTGTAATTATGAATGCCATTGTGGAAGTAGAACAGTATAAACCAACTCTAAAATTTGCAGATTCGTAACACCTTAACTTCCGTCATTGGCTTGGTTTTAGTTTACTTTTTAAATAATCATTTTTTTTCACCTAACCAGGAGTTTTTTTCCCAACCACAGAGAAGTGGTTTTGTGGCATAGCGGTAAAGAAGCAACAGCCTTTCAACTAAATGTAATCGCTTTGTTTTCAGTAAGCAGCCATTGAATTGACTGATAACAACCTTCTCAACCTGCCAGCAGGTGGAACAGGCCCCTACTCACCTATTCATTAGTCAGATAACATTCAAAATAGGTGAAAATTCTTATCTATTTACATTATTCAATGAGGAAACAGATTTAACTGTCATATATGTCCCTTAAATGGGAGGTCTGAAGTCTCCAGTGGTTGTCTGGTCACCCTTACATTGATGACAAAGCAACATTTTAATGCTTTTTTTGTGTGAATTGATGCGACGATAGGCAAAGGGTTAATGGCCAACAAGTTCTCCAATATCAGGAATTATTGGACTCCAGGTATTACCCCTTTTATACTATGGTCACTTGCTAAAGAAAAAATAAGACTATTAATGTATTCGGTAACACTTTACAATAACCAACTAAATAATGTTTATAGATGGTTTATAAACCAATTAACAAAGTTAACAAAAGTTTACAAAGTGCTATACATATTTAATCTTTAAATGTTTTCAACCAATTTCTTAAAGGTATATGAATCATTTCAAAAATCATTAACATATTTATGGTGTTAAGAATGCTAAAATGAGTGCAACTAAAACTATTAATAAACTATTAATTATAATTGAATTGTTTGTTAATGCTAAAGTAACTATAAACTTACATTAATATACCATCTATTTGCCATTTATACATGATGTAGTTAGTTAGAAAAAATAAATTATGTATTTACCATTCTAAATGGCCTATATACGGTTTATAAATTATAATTAAACATTAATAAACTATCTGTTTGCCATTTATAAATGATTGTTATTGTAAAGTATTACCATGTATTCAATTCAATTCAATTCAGTTTTATTTATATAGCCCAGAATCACAGATTTGCCTCAAAGGGCTTTACAGATAGGGTATGACACCCTCTGTCTTATGACTAATGTATATTTTTCATACATTTTGCAATCAAAATATAAAGTTTCACAAGCCAAAACTTTTTTTCCCATAACACCTCAGGGTTTGACTAATATTTGAAACATAAAGTTCTTATGCAAAGAAATCGTTGACTAAATAGAATGAACCTTCATACAACAGGAGATATTTCTAGTCCACTTGGCTCAGCTTTGAGCCGGAAAGCTAACATTATTCTAGCAAGATTCAAAGTCAATAACAGTATGTACGGCTGACAAACAGTAGTCTAAATATAATTTAACGGTTTACCAACAGGACTAGCTCACTCTTCAGCCATTGTCCTCAAATCAATATGAGATATAACATTTTCAGAAACAAATCACAGCAAATTACAATTTCATAACGACCGGATACAAGCACCACAACAACAGTAATGTTCAGTGCGGTTTCACATTTAAAGCTAATTCCATATAACAGAATAACATTTTAAAACCAACAATTTACTCAACTTGCCCTTGGAAAAATTGTCTTTTTAAAATCCTTCCTAATAAGACATAGTTTGAACAACATTTATTTTGTTCATAGATTCTAAAAGCTTCAGACTTCAAGGTTTCAAAACAGAATCTTCTATAAAAAGATGATTAGGACATATTGATTTTTCCTAAGTATCTAGGATGCCAGTGGGAGCTCTCTGGATTAAGAGGTTTGAAATGTTGCATTACAAATTCTTTTCTGGTGGATTATATCTTTAATTTCAATACCAAATGACATTGTCATTAATAATGTGATTGGCTATAACTGTAAAAAAAAATATGAAAATACTGATCTTTTCCTAATGAGATTTGCAATGTGTCAGCTAACACGACTATAAAACATTCCTTAATAAACTCTGAGGCTTTAATGTCTATTTTACAGGAGTAGTCTTCAAACTTACATCCACTGTGATAACTATTAGTGACCCTTTGAATTTTTCTCATCCTTAAAACTGATCATAATTTCCTGATTTTGAATGCAAAGGAATTTCAAATATCCTGAAAACCTGAGGTAAGCTTTATTTGTTCCATCAGACCCTTTTTCTGTATTTTCAGGATGATATTAATGCATTTTGTTGTTTTGCAAAAATCTGCTATCCTTGTGTCTTTCTCAGTCTTTCCTGCAGACAAGTGCATCTGCCTGAATGGCAACGAGCTGCAGTGAGTGAAAGAGAGCTTCATTTGTTCCGACAGACAGTTAAAAAACACTTGGAGGCGGCCGACTCGTTGCACGTGAGGAAATTTTTTTAAATGCACCAGCCTGCTCCACTCTCTTATGTTTAAGAATTTAAAACATGTTGAAGTTAAATACCTCCTCACTAAGTGTCCTCAGACTGCCTCGCTCCACCTCCTCCTCCTCCTCCTCTTCCTCCTCTCCGTCTACGTCTGACACTACGTCACCAATGTTTGCTGTGGAAGACACACACACACACCCACACACACACTCGCAAAACCTTTTGCTGTGTCCTACACTTCCCCCTCCCTGTGTAGTCACGTTTTATTGACATCCCTCCTCCTTCTCTCTTTCCCTTTCCTCTCTTTGAATGCTTACTGCTCTTCCTGCAGCCCTCCTTCTCCTCACATTTGTCCTTCTTCGTCCTGTCTGTCTGTCTCTCTGTCTCCCACCTCCTCACATACACACTCCTAAAGAGGCTAAAAGCACAAGAATAATGTCCTAGTTTGATTTTTTTCTTGTGAAAGATGCAATTATCTGTTGGCTTTAAGTATATTTAAACACATTAAAAGCATCACCTCTGGCTATTAGCCTGCCTACTGCATCATGAACACACACACACACAGTCATACAAGGCCAGATGTATTGGAGTGCTCCGTCCTCCTGCCGTTCTTAAAATAGACTCCTCCTACACATTCTGTCGCCCGGCGGCATCAACGCATCACTTCCTGTCTCTGCCTGATCTGCTGCTGCTGCCAGACACACACACACACACACACACACACACACACACATCCACACACACTCTTACTCATTCAGATTCACAGTCAGTCCTCTGCTGTAATGAAACGTCTCAGTCAGTCACACAGCCGGCCCTTTTGGAGGCATGAGGTCATGTGTTCACAGCCTCTTGACATGTGATTATCAAGTGATTACTCACACACACACACACACACACACACACACACACACACACACACACACACACACACACACAAACACATACACACACAAACACAAACACAGAGACATAGCACGTAATTACTTCCTCTTCATTTCCAGAGAAACACACAAGCCACACAGGCTCTATAACTGAATTACAACAGAGCATGACTTCCTGCTCACAGATGCACACACAACATTCTGATCAGTAGGCCCTATCAGTTGTTGGAGGCTTATATTGTTTTTGATCTTATTACATTTCAAGTTATTAACTGAGACATTGTGGCAAATATATGTGTCGTAAAGCATTTGTGTACTGCAAAATTTGCAATATGTTTTTTTTCATGATATTTTTTCTTTAATCAGTGTATGAAAATACATAAAAACCTGTATTCATTCTAGGATCCAACAGTGGGTCACTGGTTGCAAAAAGAAGTCTGTAAGTATGCAAGTCAATGAGAAAATGACCCTACTTCTCATTTAAATTACTACCTCAGTAAACATTTTCCTCATAAATGTATGTTCTTAATCACTAATTTCAAGTCTTCTTTAATTCATCATGTTGCTCATTTTAAAAATTACTGTCTCATTTAGAGTAAAATAGACAAGAAAATAGTATATGCTGAAAGGTGGGGCTACTATATGATTGACAGGTCGATACAACAGCGCACTGTGTGTTATTTTTGGCTATTGTGAAAATTACTGTTCTATTAATATATTGAGGTTTAAATAAAAGTCTTAAATTATTTACTCTTCATAAAATGTTACAATAATTTTGTACATTCTCTTGATATATAAATGTAATATCAATCTGTACTTATTCATATAAATGTGCTGCTAATACATTCTAATAATAACCACTGTTATGCAGTGAAAACCTACAGTGTAATGCAGTCATTATAATGGAGGTGTACACCATGACACATATGATCAAAGACTCTGTAATGGCCCCCGCACATCTGCACACGGCTCCCTTGCTCTGATTGGTCGCGCCGTTTATCTGCCTCCATCACAGGCAGGAGCGCGCCGGTCGATGCATGCATGCATCCTGTGTGAAGACATTTCCTGCGCTGTTCTTTTTTTAGCTCTGAGCTGTTAGAGCTCCCCGTCACTGTGACTGTCTGGCCTCTGCTCTCTGCATCTTAATCAGGCTGCCACATATATGGCCATAACGGTGCAGGATTGGTTGCAGGGAATCAATCACTGAAAACGGGTCTGCAATTTGCTCAGCTGCTGTTGCTATAGCATATTTCGATAGAAAAAATATATATTTATGCAGCAGGAAATGTTAGAGGAATATTATTTTTACCCCCCTCTAAAAATAAACTGATGTTACTATTAAGTATTGTGTGTGTTCCCAATGCCTGATTCCATTGTTGTCCATAAACTATTACGCACACACAGTATTTTTACATCAGCCTGTTGGTGGAAATAGTCACCAGGGCACCAAGTGTGAATTCATCCACAGCTGAAAATAGTCCCCAACAGGTCCCAATCTATAAAAGTGTTTTCAAAATGCTTTGACAGGCAAAGCCAAGTAAAAGCAGAAGTCAGTACAACAACAAAAGCCATAAAAACAGTTAGTACAAGAAGATAAAAGATGCAAAAGCATAGTGGACGGAGGACAAATTAAACATTAAAGACATTTAAGTAAAAATAAATAAATGCAAAAAAAAGTAAAGGCTACATGCGACAAGTAGACTTCAAGATGAATATATGTTTTTCAGAGCCAAAACAATAACTTCAGACGCTCCAAAATATACTATTTTAAATCATATGAAAAGGAGAGGGCTACACGGTGGTGTAGTGATTATCCCTATTGCCTTAGGTCGCCGGTTCGACTCTGGTCTGCAGCTCTTCTGTGTGGAGTTTCCATGTTCTTCCAATGTCAGCGTGGGTTCACACATGCACTTAGTTTAATTGATGACTCTAAATTGCCCGTAGGTTTTGAATGAGAGTGTGAGTGTCTGTCTCTATGTGTCAGCCCTGTGATAGTCTGGAGACCTGTCCAGGGTGTACCCGCCTCTCGCCCAATGTCAGCTGGGATCGGCTCCAGCCCCCCGCGACCTGAGGGCAGATAAGTGGTTAAGGATAATGAATGAATTAATGAATGAAAAGGAGAGTAGAAAATCCAAACATCTGAGAAGCTGGAGCAGCGTCATTCAACAGGTCGCGATATTGGTCGGTCTGTCAGTCTTTGGTCCAAACTGAAATATCTCTGGATTTTCATAAAATTTTGTCAGACATCAGACATCAGACATCAGACATTCAGCTTAAATTGACATAACTTAAATTGTGCCCAAATCTCTGCAAATCTAATCACACCAGCCTCAGCTACACCAACGTCAGATACCAGCGCTTCGTCATGGCCCACACTCCACTAGTTGCATGCATAGTGACTTACGTTAAGTCTCAATTCATGAGATCACATAACAGGGGAAACACGAGGCGTTCAGGGTGCTCCTGCAACAGTGAAAGGCACTCAGCATTGCAAAAGCAAAGAATAAAACGCTTCACTCCCATTGAAAACAAAAGCCACCGCAAGCTGCTAAAAGGTGCTTTGTGTGATTGGGCCCTTAGTCTTGTTGACAGTTAAGGCCAAAATAACTGAAAGCATTCACATACAGGGCAGTACAAGGTCAACTGGAAGAACAAACACCTCTACCCAGGCCATGCCCTGTCATGTCATTTTAATGAAAATAAAAACAATCATTTGTGTATCTTTCGCATGATTTAGAACCTCTCCAAAATCGAATGGGGCCCTCCTCTCACCAAGTTTCATGAAAATAAACAAACCAAAGACAAAACCCTCTTGGCAGAGGTAGCAAAACGTATTATATGGCAATAATAAGTGTGATCCATCACTGTCACTAGCAGTCCATTCATACACCAAGTGACAAGTAATAGACAGTTTCACAGAGCAGATAATCACTGGTCCTTGGGATCGTGTCCAACTTGCGATAAAAACTGCTTTCTGTTCTTTTGTTTTCATTTTTCGGTAAGAGGGGGTACATTAGAGCAGCAGCCTTTCTTGGTAAACCTGCAAAAAGCACTTAAACAAAAAGAACAAAGCAATCACACCATCAGTTTCCTTGAGAGGATGATTCGCACCTTTGGCTCCATTAAAGCCCTATTCAGCACAACATTAATGGCACAAGCCTGCAAATTGATATGCAAAATAATAATAATAGTCTACTAATGCCCCCAGGTCTCTGAGATACACATTTGAGCCAGAATGATTCTTTTCCTTTTTTTCAATATGTTTGTAATAGTGTTTGATTTGAGCACATGTGCTGTCCAAGGACATGTTGTATTCTTCTTCGAGAGGCTGTGTGGAACATTATGTACCAGTGCTGTTGTGCCCGTCTGTGGATAACTTGCAGCTCTCAGAAAAACAGCAGCTGAAGCTCCCCTTTGATACTCTTCTGAGCAGTTGAGGATGTGATCGATCCAAATCATGTGAGGCATTAATGTGACACATCTGAGGCTCAAACAGGACAATATTTAGGAATAAAATGACTTAAATATGAGAGAGATGATGACTGATGCCAATGACTCTGCTATGACTCAGTCACAGAGAGATTTCTGCCATTCAAAAGTCATGTACCGCCTTTGCTCAAACTCTCAAATGCCCAGCCATGAAAGACGTGACTGATTAACATGACAAAACAAAACTCAATGTTGAGTTATTATGACTGTTGACAAGCAGAGACTAAGCCTCATAGTCATTCAGTTTCCTGTGCCATCTTGAAACTCCCTGTTCTCTCATTTTGTCTCAGTTCTCACATCCCCCACCCAATCAGAGAGTCAAACACCTACAGGTGTTTGGCTCTCTGGTTTCTTCATTGCAACATTTTTCAGTCCATACTTATCATTGATCAACAGTTTTTGCTTAAATCCCAAGAGACTAACTCCTGGAAAAATATAAAAGATGCAAAAGTGTCTTAAACCTGCATTCCTTCTAATGTCCAGCATGGGGCGACTCAACTGGTTGCAAAAAGTCCTTTTGTGTGAAAATGACATTATATCTCACTTATCTCAGTAAACATTTACCTAATGATCTCAATCCCTAGTTTCAAGTCTTCTCAAATACAGCATGATGTTCATTTTGTAAATTATGGTCCCATTTAGAATAAATTAGGCGATAAAGCATAATAAGGCACCACTACCTAGTGATTAACAAGTTGCTACCACTGCGACACACCTGCCAATCAGGAGCATAGTAAGCATTGAAATAGCTTGTTTATGAACTTGTTTCACAGTGTGTTTTCAGTTAATTAAGATTAATTGTAACTTTTTGGTTTCTTAAAGATGTCTTGTTCGAGTCGGTTGTATTAACAGACATTCTAATTTTCCATAAATTGCCTACATTTTGTTTTTAGCCTGTTTTTTCAGTAGCCAAAATGAAATTAATATTACAGTTAACATGAATTATGGAAGCAACCTGTTGTCCAAGTTAGCTGATGAAGCTGAGGACTTTGCACTTGCTATTCTAATGGTACATAGTCTGCAGCGTTATTATAAAGCCCTTTTTTTCCACTGCAAGACTTGCCCTGGCTTGACCGGCATCGACGTTCACGTGAGGTCCTGGAAATCCATTCGTTCAGGTCTTGTCCCCTGACTAATAAGCTATCCTGAACTTCACCACTCAGGGTCAGTGCCTAATGTCAACGCACTGGGCAACTGTGCAGAGTGGATCTTGACAAGAAATGCAGTAACCATGGGATCCCTCTGGACTGGTAACCTGTGTAACCTCCCGAGCTCCACCCTTCCATCCAAATATGGTCACTTCTGGCTGCAAAAACCCAGAGAGTTAAAACCAATGGTGGACTACATCCACTTCTTTTAAACGGTCTCTGTTCACTTCTCAGTTTCCATCATCCTTCTACTTTAATGATATGTCATTTCACTAAACTCATTTGCATTTAAAAGTGGCATTGCCTTTATCAGTAAAACCAATTACTGTGCTTTTTAAAAGGACACTGCGTGACTTAAGCCCTTGTTTTACAAAACGATAAATAGTGTTACAGCCCGAAATCCTCTCCAGCTGAATAATTATTGCTGCTTAAAGAGGATTTTCAGCATATATAAATTCAAAAATGAAAGCCCCCATATGACCCAGATTTTTTTTATGATAAGCTAGTGATGTAGGCGGCAGATCAGGGTCACTGTGGAGAAACTCTCATCTGGGGGTTTATGTGTATATTCATATGCTGTGTGGATATTAGGTGGTATTAACACTCACAGTGTGGCTGTGCAGCTGCTAAACCTCTGATATATGAAAACAACAGCAGCGAACACACAATTCATAACAACAACATGATGCTTTTTACGTCAGAGGTTTGGAATCCCCAAATGTGTCACCGGATCAAAAATAATAATAATATTGTTGTTTTTTCTGACTTTTCCCAAAAGTGTGTATTATTTTTGATGATTGATTTATTGGATAAAATGATTGAGTTGAAGCAATTCATTGATTAATTGATGAGTAGATCACCAGTAAATTAGTTATTTTAAGAACACAGAATCATTTCAGATGTTTTTCAATAAAATATAACTGACAAAGGACTTTCTCTGGTTTCAGCTTCTCAAATGAGAGGATTTGCTGGCACTATCAGTCACAAAATATTTCGAACTAAATATCTTTCAGACAAATCAAAACATTTCAGGATGTCAACTTATGTTCTAGGAAATTTCTAAGCATTTTACCCTCAAAACTCACCTCTTCAAATTCGCCCACAACCACTGACTTTTTTTTAATTAATTGATCTAGTAGAAAATGAATCCATTGGTTAATTGATAATGAAAATAATGATAAGTTGCATCCCTAAAAAGAGGGAGCCTAGAAATAATTAAGCATGTAAGGCTGATAGATTATAAAGTATAATGTTTATATGTCACAAAGTTCTTCACAATAAAAGACAAAAGCAACACATACAAAACTATAAACTTTTTGCATTTTCTTTAAATAAAAGAAGTGAATAAACTGACCAAAGAAAAATCTAAACTGTTTAAAGGCGTCCGCAGATCTTAAAACAGAAATGAAAAGAGTTCCTAAAGTTTGGGAGCTATGAATGCAAAAGAGCATATCCTTCTTTAGTTTAGAAAAAATAAGATGCTTGAAACATTTTCAAGCATCACATTCTCAACAGATAAAAAGTGATATGCAACGAGCATAACCCTATAACAATAACTATAATAGGATAAACAGGCACACACTCACAAAACAGCCCTAACTCAAGGTCCTTTATGTTGCTATTTCCAGAGGTTTCCACCACACCATCACCACACAGCCTTATCAGCAGACAGTGTTTGCTCTGTTGCCACGGAGACCTTCTGTTGACAGCTCAGTAGTTGTTATGATGTCATAACGCTTCGTGTCTGTCTCGGCCCATAAGTCGACCATGAGTTGGGATTCTTTGGCAAAAACTACTATTAATAGGGTAAAGAATGAAGTTTTTTTTCTCAATGATGATGATGATGATGATGATGATGATGATGGTGGTGGTGATTGAAGTGGTGGTGAAAATAGATGAATAGGGAAGTTGAAGAAAACAATAAAAAAAATATGTGAGGGAAAAAAAGGAAAAACAAGAAGTGGACAGATGAAAGAAGAAAAGTTTGATGATGTTGATGATGATGGACAGAATAATGATGACATCATCACGTTTATTCCTATAGTCATATAACATAGAGAGATAAATATGCATAAGTAATCAATTGTATTTTTGATTGAAATGAATTTGTATTTTTGGGAATTATCTGTATATCAGATATAATTTTATATCTTTAAATTACAGAGATAAAAGATAATAACTGTTATAAGCGACTTTGAGAACCTTTAATAGTGCTATATAAATTCAATTTATCATCATCATCATCATAATTATTATTATTATTATTATTAATATTAACAATCTAAGAAAAGACATTTAACAATATATTTTATTATTATTATTATTATTACTCCTTTTCAAACATGTTTTGCTTTATGCTTTATATTTTCTGTAAATATGACTTGTTTGTATGATCATTTCTCTTTTTTTATATGTTCTAAATACGTTTCCAAACAAACAAATATCTCTTGATCATTTTCATCTCCTTGTTTTTGCTTATGTCCTTCCTGGGTATTGTGCCTGGTTTATTCACAACAGATCAAGTCTAAGCTATAGTTTTATATATTAAACGTTCATATTCATGTGAGTTTTCATAGGGCTCACTGTCTGTGAATGAATCTCGCCTTTCTACCCATCTAACCACATCCGACTGCCTTTCTCCCTCTATCTGACTGCCCACTGACTGATCTCTATACGTCACATTAAAGGATAACTCATGTGTAAACAAACTTGTTTCCAACATGGCTGCTTGTCAGATCACTCATTCCTTGCCAGGCGTTGTTGTTCCAAGGTCGCTATGTTCTCAGAACTCAGCATTTAGTCTGACAAGTATGTATTATAACTGAAATTATGATCATAGCTATTAAATAAGATACAGGTGGTAATAAAGCTTCAGTGTTATTGTTAAAGGAGATGAAAGAAACTATGTCAATAGTTTGGGGATGAGGTCATCATCATTCCTCAGTTCTTTATCATCTTGTCAGCATCATTTCTCATCATTGTTTTTCTTTCCCTTTTTCCCCCCTTGCATTCTTCTTCTTTTGACTCAGATGCTGCTGTAATATGTGGGAAAGGAGGAGGAGGAGGATGGTGGTGTGTAGATCTTAACAATAAGAACACGAGGAGGGTGATAAAAAAATAAAACTGGAGCAACCAGAACAACCAGATCACCTCTTTGAGTTTCAGGGTGTAGTTAACTTCCAGTAATCTAGCAGGAAGTTGCAGTTTATGATGATGATGCTGCTGATGAAGAGGCCCTCAGGCTATAACCACTACCTGCTGCTCCCTGTGTTATTCAACAGTGGTGTTTGGCCCCAGCTGCTGTGGCGGCGTTGCGTAACTCTTTTATTATCCAGCTCTGAATCAGTGTCAGGTCATGCTGGGAAGGAAGGATGTGAATCAGAATTCTGTCATAATCCACAGGAAACGGTACGGCCATGGAAGCTGTGTGTGTGTGAGAGAGAGAATTTGTTTGTTTGCAAGTGTGTGTGTGCGTCTCACTGTAAGCATGAGATTAGCGGCGGCAGGCCAGACTGGCGCTGCGTTGTACCAACATCCAAAGCCAATCCAAAGGATTGACCCTGTGAACTGTGGCCTAATATAGACCTTTAATTTGGAAATAAGATTTCAGTGTGGAGAGGTTCAAATAAGTGTGTGTTATTCAACTTTAAACATCACATAAACCTTTAAAACTCCAGAACAAAGAGAGCAGGACAACTGAGTACTCTTTCAATGTGTTTATTACAAATATTTACACCATTAATTCCATCAAACACATAAAAAAGCAGCTTGGAATGTGAGGTAAGGTTTTTTTTTTCTTCACAGGTCTGATGTGAACATTTCAGTGACATAAAAAACACAGACTGGACTTCCAACAACATGTGGAAAGCCTCTTCTCAAAGCACCATGTGACACAGTTTACAGGACAGTCCCCTAGCAGTAGTATTGATTGATCAAAGTCCACAGCAGCATGTGAATGTGTGTCTGTGTGTGTGTGGCAGCTAGTCTGTTTCAACTCTGCTTCCTCTTTCAGTGTTTGAGTCCGATATCCCGGTATAAAGGCAGGAAATTCCCTGAAGTCCTAGTTGTGTGAATGTGTGTGTGTGTGTGTGTGTGTGTGTGTGTGTGTTGCTCTGTGGTTAACCGTTTCTTCTTCTCTGACTGACTCATATCACTCTCTGCTGATTCACACATACAGACACTTTGAGTCAGCGCCAGTCACTTGTTTAGACTCATTTAACTGAAGGTGAATCACCGGCGAACAGAAAGCAACGCGACCAGTTCCCCTTCAGTTTCTTCCTCAAACTTTCCGGCCCGTATCTCCCGCAGGCCCGCCTCGGTTACTTCTCCTTTTTCTTCTTGCTTGTTGATCTTTGCCGGGGCTCCCCCAGCCCGCCAGATCGACCGGAGATCTCGCACCATGGTCCCGGTAATCCCTCTGTCCCGGGACCGCTGATGTAGGTCAGCTCCTTGGTGCGCAAAAGGGGGTCAAACCGCCCTTATAGGTTAACGAGGAGTTCAGAATCACTCCGCTCCAAAGTCCCATTGGAGGCTATTTTCTCCCTCCATCTGTTCAGAACGCAGGTATAACCCGATTTAGAGACAAAGCGGTCAGGGACTCCCCGGCCCCGGCGCGACAGCTGCCCAGCGGGGCCGCATACCTCTCCTCCCCGGGCTCAAGCCTCGCCCTCTTGCTGGGAAGGAAGTCAGGCGCCGCCGACGCCTTGCCCCGGCGTTTCCTGGACTGCCTCGTCGGGCTCATGTTCTCTTTGTCCTCTGTGATTTCACCATCAGACCCCTCGTCCTCGCTGTCCGGCTCCTCCAGGGCCGGCTCGGCTGAGTTCGGTGCCGGCTGGGGCTCAGGCTGAGGCTCGGGCACGGTCTGATCCCCCTGGCTGGAGCTGGTCTCCATCGGCTCCTCCGATGTTGGCTGCGCGCAGCTTGGCTCCTCGCTCTCCCGGGAAGAGTGGTAGATGTCCCGGGCAGACCTCATGACCAAAGAGAGCAGGAGGCTCCGGTGGAGTCTCAGTCCGCCTCTCTGGGTCCTGGACGCGTACAGCTTGCTTATCGATACGGCCAGGATCCGTCTTGCTTCGACGTTTACTTCCATAGCGGTTGTGGCACTCATTGTTCTTTTTTATGCGTAATTACGCACGGTTGTTTTTGGCACTACAAGCAGACGAGCTTTATCTGTCCTGAGTTAGACTTTAGTTTCTAGTTTGTAATCTGTCTAAGCTCGGACTTCAGCTGTTCACCAGTTGTTGTACTCAGAGAAATGAGAGCGTACAAGTAGCAGGGTGGCGTTTTATTTCCTCTTTGACGTAACGTGGACTTCATTCCTCAGTAAGTGACAAACAGGCGCCGCCCACACCTGCTGTAACTGCAACGAACACACACACACACACACACACAAAGAGAGAGAGAGACGCACACGCACGCCATCTGTTCCGTCTACCGTTTTTCTCACAGTTGATCACTTTTATAATTTAGATTCCTGCTTCTTCTGCTTCAAGTCAATTTTGCAGCTCATTAGATAAAAGTCTAATTCAGTAAATTCAATCCCGAAAGGTTATTTAATTATTATCTCTCCTTCAATTTCAGATTCTTTATTTCAGCTTCGTTATAAACATGAAGGGACATTTGTTTTTTCTTCTTCTTGTTATTGGTGTTAAATTACATTTTAACGGACGTCTTATCTTATTACAACTGAAGGCTACACGTCGTCTCAAATTAATGCCACAATGATATAACGCTTAAACAAGATTATTATCAGCAAGTAAGCATTTAAAACATGAAATAGCACATTTTTATGCAGCTGTTTCACATAAAACCAAACAGTATGGCAAAATTGCACATGTAGTATAGTAGAAAATAACTTAAACAAAGTGAAAACAATGAAACCTAAATTTTTATACAAGAAATAACCTGTTGGGATGATAAATCAATAATTGTAATAATAATACGTTATTTTAATCAAGTGTGTTTAACTATCAATATTCTATAAAATAACAATATGTAATAATCAAAAATAGTTTTTATTATAGATTAAATATTATAAAGTGACCGTTATTTGGATAATACTTTTTTCTTATAAAAACATTTTTTTTTTACGAGAGATTATATAATACAACGTAACATTTCTGCCCTAAACACACTATTATCACAAAAAGAGGAAGTGTTTGACAGATTTGCTGCGCAATGCTTGAGGAAGTGCTCCAATGAAAGGTATTTAAGTGTCTGATTGTAAACATGAGATCTGAAAAAGAAACCAGTTTAGTGAGATTATGTCAGTCACTGTTTACATTCTGGTAAAAACCCAGCCAGCAGCAGTTCGAAGAATCTACGTGGGAGAAGGAAACGTGTCTCCAATTTCTCGGGAGTTTCTGCCCTCCCTCTTTCTTTCTCTCTCACTCACAATCACACACTCTAACACACACTAACACAGGCGCGCACACCACGTCACTCACTCGCACTCTCAGCCTCCATATATGGTTCATCCGGTAGTAAAACCCCGTGGGGACGCGCACAGTGGAAAAGCCATGACGCGAACGCGCAACCGCAGCCCCCCCCTCCTCCTCTGTGTGCCCGGGCACAGCGGTGATGGCGTCATCTCTGCACCATATATGGAGTTGTCACCGGTGTAAATTAGGTTTCTAAGCAGCCGCACGGCTGAGGTCAAACGGCAGGCGGCTGTCAGTCCCGAACACCGTGATGAGGCTTTCAGGTGCAGTTGGAAATGCAAAAATCTTAGATTGACAACCAAACAAACGGGCGCATACTGCAGCCAGACAATGCTTATTACTTATCTTTTAATCATGGCAAATAAAACACAATAAATTATGACCATTTAAGATAAAATAGAAGTATGGTAATCATTAAAGCACCATTGGTTTTGCACATTCTTTGATTTTTGCACACTGATCTAAACTTATCTTTGATTTATCAGCATTTTCCAAATTTTATTTGGTGTGTTTTATTTTGAACTTATTTAAATAAACAGTGCTCATTCATGCTCATTGCTCATTCAGGGGGAAAACGCCAGTTAGGCAACAAAAAAAAAAAACATTTTCATCTGTCCCCGTCCTCACTCTAAAAATAGAACAAAATGACTAATCCTATCTTTTAAAAATATCATTTTTTCCCAGTTCTGCTTCCATCACAGACACAACACTATTTTAGTTTAAAATACAGCAGTGCAAAAACAATGAATCGTGACCAAATTTCAAACAGTGTAGTAGTATGATAAACATAATTGCATTTTTGGTTTTGCACAAGCTAACATTTTAGCACATTGATGTAAACCACTTTGATTTAGCTTGTTTTGTTCATTTTTGTATCAATTAAAAAGCATCAGTTTGCCTAAAATATGCACATTTTTATCCATCTCTGGTGAGATCTTTTTTCAAAAACACCCTATAAATAGAATAAAAAGACATCCTATTTAATTCATGCATTTTTTCAAATGCTTCTTCTATCACAACTACATCAGTGGTGGGGTTTCTTTGCACTGCTGTATTGCAAAATTTCCCTCCTAGGGATCAACGTTATATAATCTTTTTATAGAAGATAGCACAGGGAAGGGTCAGCAGCAAGCTGAGTGATGGTGGGTAAAATGTGGAAGTAACAATATCTGCATTTATTTTTATTTGCAGGCCTAAAAAAATTTGGAATTAAAGACAAAATAAAAATCTGGAATGTCTGACTCTTTGTGGAAATAACAAACATAGACGATTCTATAATTTAATTAATATAAAATGATGACTCTTTTCTCATCAACACTTACACCCACTTGACAAACTCCACCTCCAAGTGTAACTTTGTGCCGGATAACTGTTCATTCAGTGTGCAAATTACACTTGTTATCACTGACGCTGGCAGTCACCTCCCCGAGTTGTCAGATGCTGTAAAAACATGTGAGCCGTAACCATGGTAACACTTCCCATCACTACTGCTCCTTCCGACATGACGTGAACATGCCATCCCGAACACTAACACTATAATGGATACCGAATGTCTGCACAGCAATTGTAGCAAGATGTCACAGAGTGTTTGACAGTGGCAGGATAAATAGTGTTTAAAACCCCAAAAATAGCACTAAGGTGACATATATAGCACAGAGATGTTGTCAGAAGCATCTAAAAATATTAAAAACAAATATAACAGCTTTAGAAATGTGGATTTTCTGCTCTCAGTCACCTTGCATTAAAGGAGAACTTCTCTATTAATACTTTTTCTACAGCAAGTGTTAATTCTAATTCTATTCTAATAAATCACAACGCAGTTTGCACATAAAATGCACATTGTGTAAGTGTTTCTATAAGCTGAGCGGTTCTTAAGCAAAGAAAACAACCAAACATGACTTCACTTCAGGTCTGTACCCGACTGGTAGCTATGGCGACCGTGTTATGTGTGATTATACTTACACAGCCTTTGCCTGAGGCCAAATGGGCGGTGGAGTGTGTGACTGTGTGTGTGCAAGCCGGTGTGTTTATGTGTGTGGATCAGAGGGTGGGGCCTGCTTTTTCACTCATGACCTACAGCATTTCTCTATAGTATAAACACTGGTTGGTTGGTAGGACTGGGAAATGACCTAGTTGCCAAAATATGACATTAGCAGGCAGAAAGCATGGAGACTGTTGCCACAATCAACATTATATAAGCGTAAAAGTGATCCGCTTTTTATTAAAAACTTGTGGTACTTCTGGTTTATGTTATTACTACAGTATGTTGCTTGGCAGGGTTTTAAACCTCTCACTGATTTTAAAGCACCACATCAGTGTGATGCAAGTTTTAACTCCTGACCTACAAATCATGTGTCACTTATTTTTCATTGTTCACTTTTTAATACTTTTTCTAGTTAATTTATTTGGAGACTTTGTTACATTATTGTTGTGCAGTTTAAAGCTGCTCTGACCAATATATTTATATGAACAATGGATGAAATCACTATGTGTAATGTGAAAAGAATGTGAAGAGAGTTATCACCTGACTCTGCAGCTCTACGGAGCGTTTTAGCATCTCTCAGCTCATTGTTTTTGTTCTATGGCCCTCAAATTTAGTGTTTTGTTCATTTCTACTACTTTGATTATCCTTGTTTTCCGGCTGCAGCTTTCAGATTTAGTAAAGAAAATAGAAAGCCGAAGTGTGCTGCATGCGGAGGACCAAACGGTAATATAAAACCATACTGTAATAAGCTAGTAGCTGGTCAACATACTGTAGAGGCACACAGACAGACAGATATTTACCTTAGTAGTTGGAGAAGACCAAAATAAATCAGGAAAGAGAATAAATGTATTCAAATGAACGGGTTCTCATGATTTCTTATGAAAGCTTTTGCAACACAGTTTTTAAAATGACAGTTTTAAACAGATGACAATTGCTGGTAACATTGTAATACAGAACTCTGTAAGGTTAGGCAACAAAACCACTTGTTAAATGTTTGGAAAAAAGAACAGAGTTAGGCTTAAAATGATTATTTATGCACAGAATTACTGGACCCATCGGTGGACAAGAATTAAGAGTTTTCAAACAAGGCACAAACATTGGTCTCCTGAGTCAAAGCCCTGAGTTTAACAAGACAGCAAACTGAATATTTTTAGGGTTTGAACTATTAGTTAGAAGATTCAGAGACGTCACCTTGGAGGGAGATTTTTAATAGGCATTTTTTTTTTGTATTTTCTGACATTTTATACAAATATAAAAAATGAAATGATTAAGACAATAATCAGCAGATTAATCAACAACACCTCTTCAAATGGATACTTATGTTGCTCTGTGCTGTCTTAGTATCAGCAGATTTTTGCTTATAATCTCACTTGTAATTTCTTTCAAAGAGTGTTACTGATTTTTACACGATATGGAAATAACTGGAACCAATGCAACACGATTTTGAAATATAATAGAAACTACAAAACCATGTAAAGCCTAGAAAGTGTCCCAATTAAATTGAGCATAAATCACTGGTAAGGACCTTTAACAAACTGTCATGATCTTAACAGATAAACACAAGTTAATTTGCCAAATATACTGACGCATACACATATACTCATGGAATTCTTCACCGTATTTAAAAGCTGTGCAAGGACCATGTGAGTGTAGACTTGTGGGTGGAGTTGCTAGGCCTGTTTAATTGTGTTGTGGCGTTGTTGTTCGTTTGTTGTGGTTTTTCAGTTGCTTCCTGGCATCATTCACTATCAATTAGTGTCATAACGTACATGCTCTCATCTTCCTTCTGAAAGCAGCTCCACGTCACTTCAGCTGCAGGAAACAACAACAACACAACAGCAAACCAAGTCACTACTTCAGTCAAACTAAAACAATCTTTTTTTTCATTATTCTGGACTGGGTGCATTTTACAGCAGCAAGTTGCATGTGCGATTTCCAAAGATGAAAGTAGGTCACCCTCAGAGGAGCACTTGAAGGCATCATTAAGGATTGGGTCAGGGTGTCTATTTATAGACTTACTGTTTCTCTGACTGTCTCCTCCTGCTTGTTGACTCTCAGCCAGTTTCTTTTGTTACAGCAGAGCGACTCGGTTCACTTCAGACTTTCTTTAGTTCCAAAGATTTTCCTGCCGTGTTTTTAAATAAGTCAAACTTTCCACTGACCTGCAGTCAGCTGAGCAGGACAGCAGATGAGCAGCACAGACAAATCAAGGGACACCACAAAAAAAATATTTAGAAATTACCTAAATGACATGAAGGGTTTTTTCTGTTTTTGGCTGGAGTTTTTCATATCTGAACTATAAAGGTCTGAGGATAGAGACAGTTGTAAGATGAACAGATTGTGCTTTGAAGCAACTTTAAGATTTGAGACTTGAGCCGTGTGTTATCATCACACAGTGTGTCACTCTGTGCGTTACGTAAAGGAACAACACAAAAGAAATGTACACGGTTGCCCATAAAGTTGGAATAATTTTGTTTTCAGACACAATCCTCTGTTAATTGGGGTTAGTTTTGAGAAGATATACACTTTATCTGTCAAGAATAAATCACATTGTCACATCATCATTTCATGGAAATATTTTATTCCAACTTTATGAGCGACCGTGTATTAGAAAGATATTGTATTAAACATATTTACACATTGTAAGAGTTGAATAAGAACATAATAGATGAACTATTATAGATTCAAATGAAAATATTATCTGTTGACTTATGAGGCTTTGTGTGACAAAAAAGAGAGTGAATGTTGGCTTTCAGGGCCCCTGAAAGTCTGAATCTGGACAAATGCTCAAAACAAAACCTCTGACTGAAGAAAAAAAATCCAAAGAATGGCAACAAGAGGTTCATTCTGAGAGAAACTAGTGATAAGAACATGACTCATGAAACTGACATGACTGTTATCTCCACCACATTTATGATGGCTGATAAAAATGAAGCAAGCAGTGGATTAATGAGCAGATTCAGATAATGGGACTTTTTTATAGAATTACATATCTGACTTTCTTTTAGTGTGTCAAGAGTGACGTTTATAACTCTGGCTGTGAATTTTCACAGGGGAGGAAGGCAGGAAGTGGAGAGAAGGATGAAGGGAGGGGAGGAAACAGGATGAGGACAGGAAGGAAGGAGCTGGGCAGGACGGACTGAGAGAAAGACCCACAGGAATAAAGACAAATGGGTGGGACAGGAAGGAGAGCTGTAAGGAGAGAACATGGAGGATCTGCTGAGCGTGCGTGTTTGTTTTTAGGGGTGTTTTTTCTTTCCAGCAGTACTTTACATTGATCCTCTCTTTCCATCTACAAGGATCCTGTACTATAATTCATTTTTAATGAGAGTGCTGTGATGTCCAAATGATTGATCACGCTCACTGTGAGATTTCCATTTCCTCTGAATTGGAAACAGATCAGATTGTAGGTCTGTTCTGAAGAAGGTTGAGAAATCTATGTGTCCTTTAGCATCATACTCATCATGATCACTTTATATAAACATAGTCATACAGTGCTTAACACATTTATTAGACCACCTGTCAATAAAACAAGAAAACATGAATATTTTAGAAATCTTTCAATATTTTTTTTTTTCATTTTTTTTTTATCTTTCAGCTTGTTTAAAACTAAAATGTTACTGTTATTTATTTGGCCAATAACCAACTGAATTCACCTTTTTATAGTCAGATTTGAGCCAGAAATGAATCAAGCAGAACATTCAACCACTAAAACAAATTTTTCTGTTCAGGAATGCAAATAAATAACCATATCTTAATCAGGAAATAATATATAATAAAAATATAATATTTTTTTTCTTTGCAAAACCGTAAATTTGAAATTTGAAAATCATGGATAACAATAACAATTATATTTTAGCATTAAAAATATCATTTCAGTTTGGTAATTACTAATGCTGTTAATTTAGGACAGCTTTGGCACAAACCGCTGGTCTAATAAATTTGTTCAGAACTGTATATGATAAACAGTGTAGTCTAATTTTGAGTCTATTTCAGATTTTTAGCATTGATTGTTTTGTTTAATTTATATTATAATACTTCATACTGATAAGTGGCAGCCCAAGTGTTTTGGTGCACCTAATATTTGATTCACAGCAGCAATTCAACACAATTTATGACAATCAAACATCACTAAAAGGGAAAAAAGACCTGCTAAAATATCATGAGGTTATAAAAATTTGGATTTTTGGCATGAAAATAGAGTAATATGAGGCTTTCAAAATTAATTATAATTCAAGTTACATCTGGCAGACATCTGAAGGCGGTAGCTTGCAGTTTTCTCAGCATGTCTCACTCTAAAGCACCTGAAAGGAACTTTAATTTGGTGATGATTTTGTCAGCACCTGTGGACAAAAGCATTATGTTTTTATGAAGCACCATCACTTCATATTCAGCTTTTTAATAATGTTTTTCCTTTCTTTTTTAAACACAGTTTACAGGATGCACAACAATGAGCATTTATCTGTTTGTGGCTATGTCGGATTAATAAAATTAAGTTATTATTTATAAACCAATGTCTTTCAGTGTATTTCATTAATAAAAAAAAGAATAATTAGATACTTGTTTGGGAGGAAGAGGGACAATTAAGGATCATTTCAATCATTTCAAATCCCACAGTTCGCTCCATCTGTTGAATAACTTACCAAGGCCATGCTCTTATGTGCTCTATCACTGTCTATTTTATGTTTCTCTTGTTTATTGTTCAATTATTTCTTCTTTTTTTTGCTGCTCCTGCCTCTATTATCCCTAACCACAACATATAACCTTGATAATAACATTTTCTAAAGAATATTCTCCTCCTGTGTTCTCTTATTTGGTTAATGTACTGGGCCACTCACTGCCAAGATTTGCCTTGGAAAATGCAAGCTCTTGGTCACTTGTTGGACATTTAAGTGAATTGCTGGAATCTGACCCTGTGACTAACATAACAAGAAATAGGCTATCTTATCTCTGATGTTGAGACTGTTACAAAACAGGTTTTGCAATTATTTGGCATACAATGCTACTGTTTCTTAGTCCAAACATAAACTTTCTCTGTCTAAATCACACCCATTTAATCTCATTGCACACAAAGAGAGAAATAGAAAAGTGTACTTTGAACCATAAAAGATCATTCTAAACTGTGAAACACCAGTTGGCAAAAACAATCTCATCACATGGTCCATTTAGCAACTGTTCTGGAGCTTTTTGATCTGTCACGTGATCTTCATCAGCAGATGGAGTTTGCTCAGTGAAATTAGAGGCTAATTAAGATGTTTAATTCAAACACAGAAGCAGTGCTTTGAGTAAGAACTCTCTCCCTCAGCAGCTGGAAAATGTGCACACAAAGAGTTAATGCAGTCCATTTGTTTCTGTCTGTGTAAACTCTGTGTATCTTATGACAATTTACTGCAAACTCGGGCACTGAGTGCATGCTGAAGACATCGCCATAGCAACTAATCTTATACAGATGTGTACCAGTAAGCATTGTTCTGTCCCAACAAGCCAATTCCTCCAAACTTCCAGATAGATTTCCTCCCTTTATACCTCCTCCCTTATACTGAAACCCTCACTTTAACCATCTTCAACCTGGTATCAAAATATAATAATAGTAACACCTTATTTATATAGCACCTTTAAACAATGTTTAAAAAGTGCGTTGACAGACAAAGCCAAGCAACAGCACAAGGCAAAAAGCAAAAGGCAAAGTAACAACAAAAGGCCAAACAGTGCAGCCAAATAAGAGCAAAGCAAGATCAAGGTAAAATGATTACAACAAGACAGGCTAATTAACAAGTAATATTTATCAGAAATAAATAAATCATCAAAAATAAAATCAACAAACAAATAAGTCTGGATACACAAACACAAAAACTCAAAAATATATATAATTATTATAGATATGATGAATATAGGCAGCATGTAGACCAGCTTTTCCCTAATTTTTTACAATAATTGTTATCAAAATGAGACCAGTTTAAGCACCTTGCAGTTGTTTTAATAGTAGTAGTAGTAGTAGTAGTAGTAGTAGTAGTAGTAGTAATAATAATAATAATAATACATTTTAGTCATAATGCACTTCACATTAAAGAAAATCTACGACAAGTGCTACATGTTAAATATATAATATAAGTCATGTAAATATAATTTAAATCATCTTTAACAAACAAACAAAAAAATCTGAGCTTTCAGCTGCAACTGTATTTTTTTTTTTTAAATTAATTTGGCGTACTAAGCTAATATGTCAGCAGGCAAATTAACCAGAAGTAATCTTTATCACACAACAAATAAATAAATCTGGATGCACACACTCACAAATGCAAAAAATAAATTAAATATTTTACTAGATTTGATGGATAGATAGATAGATAGATAGATAGATAGATAGATAGATAGATAGATAGATAGATAGATAGATAGATAGATAGATAGACTTTATTTATCCCAAGCTGGGAAATTACAGTGTAGCAGCAGCATTACACACAGAGACAATAACAACACAATTAAGTAAAAAGAACAACCTGGGTGGGGTCATGCAGACCACCTTTTCACCCACTTTACAAGCTGGAATAGGAAATAAAATGCTATGCAGTTGAACAGTTAGGCCAATAACGGGACTGGGTTCATTTATATAGTTCAAGTGTCGTACATAGCAATACAAATGTGTATAATATCAAAATAGCTGAATATCTCACAGTGCCATGTGTCACTGGAGGCCGTCTGAGCTGCCTGCGGAGTGCGCATGCGCGTAGAGTGAAGAGGAAGTAAGGATCATGTCGATAGAAGACCCATTTTTCGTTGTGAAGGGGTAAGAAATGTCTAAATTAAGTCTTGAAACTCAGCTAATATTTCAAGCCAATTCATGAAATTACACATTCGAAGCTTAACTTGACAGCGAGCTGGTGTTTCCCTTTAAAGACAAAGGCAAATACATTAGCGAAGTTAAGGCTAAGGCTAGCTGCGGCTAACTAACTAGCATCAGCGCTACCAGCTGCGACGAGGTTTAGACAGTGTGTTGATGTTTGTTTTAGACGAGCAAGAGTCAGTTCCGCACTGAGTAATCTCTGAGATTTGTTTTGTTTCATGTGGCTGTCAGTGGAAACACCTGGGCAGCTTTGGGACTCTGCTGTCAGATTGTTAGGGAAGGATGCGAAATGTGTGTTTGTTTTGGTTATATGAGAGGCGTTAGCTTCAAAACACAGCCAGGTGTCTGGGTGAAGGGTGAAGTCAACTAGCTGATAGTTTCGTTATCTTAAATGTTTTTGTGTGTATGTCCAGGGAGGTGCAGAAGGCCCTCTCTCGTGCCCGGGGCCTGTTTGATAGATGGGAGGAACTGTTGCAAGATGGGACACAGGTAAGCAGCCCCCCAACTGCACAGATCACTGTCCTGAAGCTATGAGCCACTGACAGCCATGCAGCTGGATGTTTTTCTTTCCAACCACACTGCTCTGAGCTGACTTTACTCATTAACACATACTAAACCAAAGGGCAGGATCCAAAGCCAGTGTCTATGGTGGCCCTGAAAGATTAACACACATGCATCAGATTTTAAAAACATCCCACTGTAAATAAATGCAATGCACTGCAATAAGCAGACACAGCTACCAGTTTGACAGCGCACACATAACACAAGAAAACATGCAGCAAGTATAGAAGCATTAAAAACTACACAAAAATGAATTCATTGGAGACACTAAAAACTGATTCTCAATACCCAGTTCGATACCACAGTAAAAAACAAAACAATAAATCCCAATTTATTAATTTTATTAGCACTTTCATCTCACAGCATGAGCGTCACAAGTTCGAATACAGCTTGCGGCTCTTCCGTGTGGAGTTTGCATGTTCTCCCTGTGTCAGTGTGGGTTCTGTCCGGCTTCTTCCCACAGTCCAAAAACATGCAGCTTAGGTCTAATTGGTGACTCTAAATTGCCCATAAGAGTAAATAAGAGCATGAATGGTTCTCTGTCCCTATATGTGTCTGGCCAATGTCAGAAAATAAGAATAAGAAGATGCATTCGATTTGACAACCAACAAATGGCACAAGTAAACCTACTGCAAGCTAAGCAACATTATGAACACGACACAGTGAATGAAATTTGTCGTAGACAGACAACAGAAAAAACAGAAACTGGAAACAGTAAAAACAAAGATGGGATGAAATACCTGTCTAGCAATGCACTCTGGATGTCATTCAGAATTGAAAGAACCCTAGTTACATCTGAAACTCTTTATTTTTAACTGACCACCAGAATTAATTGCCATCCAGGTATTTCATCCCATTTCTAGCATTCAGGAATACATAGAACCAGAGTTAAATCTGTATCTCTCGTTTGCTTTCACTTTCTCTCCTTTTGATCTCTGTCAGTAGACCAAGGCTTTACACACACACACACACACGCGCGCATGCACACACACACGCACACACACACACACACACACACACACACACACACACACACACACACACACAGTGGAAAAAGGAGAAAGGAGAGAAAGGAAAAGTTGTTGTTCTTGCTATCAATATAAGCTTCTGTGCTAAAATTCATCCATGGTGTTCTATCGGGCTTAAAGTGACTCCATGCTGCAGTGCACAAAGCTTGCGTCATTCTTCTGACTTCTTGTCAGAATCTGTCAATTATTTTCCACATGAATCAATTAGTTATTTGGTCTATAAAATGTCGATCAGTGTTTCCCAATATGACATCCTAAGATGTCTTGTATTGTCCTCTATTATATCCTAATATTAGCCTGGGTATACCCATACTGCCTTGCGCGCTCGAATTTCATTTCAAACCTCCAGGCAGTCTGGCAACCAGAGAGGTTTCTTAGCCCTGTTTTAGGGATCCAATCACAGAACGGGGAGGGACGGCAAGACGATGACACGTACTACTAAGTTGTAAGGTCTCTCGGCGGCTCCGCTGTCCCCCGGCTCGTAGCGAGATCACCGGCGTTACGGTAGCGGGGCTATTAGCCGCTAGCCACTAACTGGAGAAGCAAAGCAGCAAGCAACACTCTCTCACAGACACAGACACAACAAACATCAATTTCTGTCGCTCTACTACGTCATCTGGTATAACTGATACGATTGGCTAAGAGCTACCTACAGATGCTTTTGATAGGCATTCTAAGCGCCCAATAAACGGCTCCGGAGGATCGTAAACCACACCTCCTCTACGGAGAAATAAATGGCTGGTTCCCAGACTAGATCTCATTTGAGATTAGTCTGGTGTTAGCCAGGCTATCCTAATATAGGAGTAACGAAAATATTCACATTTTAGAGGCTTGAATCTAAAATTTTAAAAAATCTAAATAAAATAAAAAATGACCAAGTGATTAATTGATTTTCAAAATAGTGGATGAGTTTCATTAGTTGATGACTAATCGATTAATCTTTGCAGCACTAATTGTACCTGCCTCTTTAAATCTACCCACATTGTATTTTTCTATTATCGTCCAATTGACTAAATTGTGTTCATACATTCCAGCAATTACTACAATAGCCCAAGACATATAAACCAAATCTAATAGTATGGATGACTTTGCATACACTGCTGAAAGCCTGTTTTCAGACCTCTGACTCACATCTCCAGTTTTTAAAAGCAAGAGATTACAAAAACAAAATTGCTTCTCTGGTGAACCGTGTGGTTGGAATGAAAATGTGCTTGCAGAGAAGCTGAGTAAACTGTTCATTAGCGAGTGTCTGTTGGTCTCTGTGGTCTCAGGTGAGTCGTGACGAGCTGGACTGGAGTGCCAATGAACTGAGGAACTGTCTGAGGGCGATAGACTGGGACCTGGAGGACCTTAGTGAAACCATCAGTATCCTTTAAACAGGAATATATCTCTTTCCCCTCGTCCACACAACCCGTATCTTCACATGACTGCCAGTATTTTTAAAACAAACAGATGCTTTGTGTCTCTCTTATTCACCCTCCCCCCCCTTTCCTCCCCACTTATTCAGGAGATGTATTAACCTTTTAAAGACCAGAACCGTTTTCATTTACACAGTAATTAAGCAAATATCAGAAGTATAAAAAGACCCTTTCAGTAGGTAGGAAAATGTCAGAAATCTATTATTATTTTTAGTCGAGGAGGGAACACAATCTGCTTCCATTTAACAGCTGAACTTGTTATTGGGCTGTGACTCATCATGAATGTGGTTATTATGTTTTATATCAGAGGTTGCTGGAGAGCCACTAACACATGAAACTGTTTTTAATAAAGGATTTAATTGTATTTTTTTGTTTAGTTCTCGCGAACATCAGACAATACATTTTGTGAACAGATAAACAGATTTATTTCCTGTATTTCTTGTCTCGTGTTAAATTACAGAAGAATGCTGTTTCCTCGTGACTCTAAATGGTGGCTAACTATTTAACAACACGATTACTCATTGACTTATCATACATTCATTAAACTTTAAAAGAGATTTGACTTTCCAACTGTGGTTGTTAAAACTATAAATATATTTCAATTGAAAAAAAACTGACAAATAAGATATATATACAAAAACATTCCTGGCGAGCTACTGGTTGCCCCAGCATTTAAAGAAATGAAAAATATTAAACACAAATTATGTTTGTGCACTTTGAAACCTCCTGAAAACTACTAAACATAAATATATTATGTGTAATTATTACAAACTGATAAAATAAGATGTAGTCACAATCGACTGAGAAATCTTAAAATAAAACTGTTCAAAATATTCCATATTTACCAAGTAAAGTTTTAACAGTAATTTAGTGTCATCAGATATGTTGTTTGTGTGTGTTTGTGTGTGTTTGGTCCTTAACTGACTTAGGTATTGTGGAGTCGAACCCTGGGAAGTTCAGACTGGGTGACAATGAACTTCAGGAGAGGAGAGACTTTGTGGAGCGAACCAGGAAATCCGTCCAGGTAAACTTAATCAACTCATATTTGAATTTTTCAGCCATTAAATGTTTGTCATATCATATATCAGGATGTCAGATGTTCCGGTCTTTGCTCATTCTTACATGTGTTTTTTTTTTTTGGGATTAAATTTGTCAGGTATTTAATGAGGTAGATTAGAGACCAACTGAAAAAAGATGATGTTAAAGACTGATGTTATCTGTCAATATAAGTTTTTCACAAATAAGGTTAAGGTTGAATTTTATTGTCCCCAAAGGGAAATTTGGCTTGGGAACAGTGCGTTTCTTGCTTCATAAAAAACATCACATCACACAACACAAAAGAGAAACATTACATTACATTGACGGGAACCTGGGAAGCATTATTATGGTACTCCTTTACAAGAGGAAAAGGGTGTTACTGACAGCGTGGTACTTAGTGATTTGTAAGTTAAAGTGCTGATTTTTATTTTTCACATTGCTATATGTTAAATAAAAAGTGCTAGAATGTTTATTGCACATTGCTCAATTGCACAAAGATTACAAGTAAAGTACTGAGTGCTAATGTGATCACATATTTATTGCACATTGCTCTATTAGATACATTAATGTCAGCATATTTTTCTGCATATCATTAATGCCATGCAGAAATGCTCCAAATATGTGCGTGGCAATTTAAAAACATCTTTATGTTTTGTGATTGCATTAACAAAAGAATATTGGCTGCAATATTATCTTCCCTTAATAATCCTGTATCAGTCTGGCTCACATGATTATGAATGTACTTTGAATATACCGTTTCTAAATAAAAAATATACTACATCATACTCTCTTGTATAAAAATAAATATATGATTGATATTTTTCCCATCATACCTATACAGTCAGTGGCTGAGTATTTTCTGACACGTCTGCAGTGTTGTGATTGTTGGTATTTCCTCCATGTAGAGGATGTCAGTTGTTATGTGGTAAACAAAAGATAATTATGTGTTCATGCTTAAAAAGAGAAATGCAAACCAAAACATTTAACTGGTGACTCATCATGTGATATCTAAAAGCTTTACCTCTACAGAGCGTGTATGTTTTATTTTAAAGTGGCCACAAAGTCCACAAAGATTGCCTGGAATGCAAATTTAAGTGATTCTAATAAAGCATACAGGCTGTACAGATCAGCACAGAGTAACTTGTGTGTTTTTATTGTAAAAAGAACATATAATTGATTATCCATCAGTTAATTTCTGTGCACTGCAGCTGTTAAGCCCCTGACATGGCTGAGCTAAATCAATGTCCAGGCTGTAGGCACAATGGAAAATGTGAGTCAGTTTCTAACACACGGGTCTTTCAGGCAAAGGTAGTGTCCTTAAAATAGACCTGAAGAGAATTGAGTCATCTGAGACAAACAAAAGAGCTTTAGCGAGAGGGAACAAAAGGCTTCCTGACATTTTGATTTGCCGGCTGCTGGTGATTCTGCAGAAAGGCTCATTAATGAAGCCGTCTGCATTCAGCTGGGCTTTTAAAGTGATTCTTTTTGTTGTTGTTGTTGTTGCAGTAATTGTGACACATTGTGGCTTGAGAGATGTAAATATTGTTTTTTGTGTGTGTGTGTGTGCAGGAGATGAAGGATCAGTTGTCCAGCCCTTCTGCTGTGGCTCAGGCAGAGAAGAAAAACAGAGAGGTTGGTTCACATTTAAACACAGAGTGCACATACTTTAGTGGGTGAAATGTAATAAAGTGATTTGGTCTGAGATATCTGTCAGAAATATGACGTTTCGGCTAAAAATTTATAGCAATTTAATACTGACTTTTAGCGGCCCCTGTGGACAAAAGCAGTGGTGTTTTCTATAATCAAGATACAAGATATCTTTATTCTCACTATGCAAGTACAGTAAATGGCATCTGGAGCAATCCTGCATAATTAAGTTGTAGTTCTTGATGTTTGGCAGGTTGACTTTCATTTTTGCCCGTGCATTATCAAAGTAATTTTTAGCATTTTATCCCGGCCTGAGGTCCCTTTGCTGCATGTCTTTCCCCTCTGTCTCCCCCTTTCTATCTGTCTCTATCTAATAAAGCAATAAAAATGCCAAAAAAAAAAAAAACTTTGCCTGCTGGGAAAATATAAACACAGTTTTTTCCGGTGTGCGCGCTGTAGATCGTTTCATGTGATTTTGCTGCAATATCACTGCTTCTAATCTGGACAGACTGCTCATCATCCCCCTATCCACAGTTTTCCTGTCATAAAAAAATCTGCTTAAGTTGTTTTTGTTTGTTTTTATGTCGTTTCATAGTTTTTGACAGCTTGACAGAATCAGTCAAAGCTTATTTTAACTTAACTTTCACACTCCATCTGATGTGTTGGCAGGTTGCTCTGACACATTTCCATCTAATACAAAAAAAACCCAAAACAAATTATTGCAGCATCTCAAGATTTGTGAAGTGTTGTTATCAGTAGCAGCTCGTTGTATAAAACACCAGCAATTGTTCCAACCACAGACCTGCTTTTGGGTCTAGAATACGCACACACTTTTTTTCCTTTTTTTTCTTTCTTCAGCTAACCCTTGTGTGTCTTGTGTGTGTTGTTGTTTTTTTTTCCAGGCTCTGCTGACTTCATCAGGTCAGGACAGGTCAACAGGACTGGAGGCTCATCTGGTGTCTGCGAACTCCAGATACATCCAGGAGCAACAGGAACAACAACAGGTATAGAGGGAAGGAGAGTAGATGGTTAGAGAAATAAGAAGTATAGGGAGGCAAGGGGGAAGGATGAAAGGAGTGGAGAAAGGTGTAAGGGAGACCTTGTTCATCACTTTTATATCCTCTAAATTGCATTTTAGTGCAATAAAGAGTTCAACTTGACGAGAGAAATTCAAGAGGATTAGTGTACAAACTCTCATTTTCAACAGTGGTGTGAAAAGTATTCAGATCCTTTACTTAAGTAAAAGTACTAATACCACACTGTGAAATTACTCCACTACCAGTAAAAGTCCTGCATTCAAAACTTACTGAAGTAAAAGTACAAGTACAAGTATTAGTATCAAAAGTAAAAGAATTCAATACGCAGAATGGACACACTCAGATTGTTTTATATATTCCAAATGTATTATTGGATAATTATTATTGATGCATTTATGTAAGCAGCATTTTAGTTTTCTCAAGGAAGGGCCCATTTAAACTACTTAATATACTGTTATGACATTTAATTACAATAAAGTGTTTAATCACTTTTAATTGATCTCAAACTAAAGCTGTCAGATAAATGTAGTGGGGTAAAAAGTACAATATTTGCCTCAAAATTTAGTGGAGTAGAACAATAAAGTTGCATGAAATAGAAATATAGTAAAGTAAAGTAAATAAAGTCAAGTAAAGTAGAAGTACCTTAAAATGATACTCAAGTACAGTACTTGAGTAAATGTACTAAGTTACTTTCCACCACTGATTTTCAAGCATTTAAAATTGTATTGTGGGACTTTTTTTTTCTCTCAGAGAAACTCCCATATAAGAGCATCCGAACTGTCAGACTGGAGCTTGATGGTGTTGTAACGTTTGTTTCTGTTATGTTAACAGATGATGAGGAGGATTTGATCAAAGCATCACATTGCAGGAGTGTAGGTTTCCTGCTGTAGTCCTTTTTTATAAAGATGACAAGGCAGATGAGATCCTTGTCTGTTGTGCAAAGTATCACGCTGTGAATGAACTGAAGAAGGATTAAATATAGGTTTAAAGTTCGGTGTTGGAGAGGTGGAGCTGTTGCTTTCGATTTCCTGTGGTGTTGAGTGACGGAAATATCTCTTCACACATCCTGTGTCAGGTTGTGGCTTTTACTGAGAATTGAGTAAAAACAGCTACAGTACTTGTTCACACCTTTGATTTAATGACAGAAGGGGCATTTCTGCTGCTGTTGTGGCTTCCCATCAGCCCCACTGACAGTATTGTGTGTGTGTGTGTGTGTGTGTGTGTGGTGCTTTTAAGATGATAACAAAGGGCTGTAGAGCCAGAAATTCCAATGTTATCAAAGCAAAAAGAGACATTCAGTAAAATAAAGATCAACTCTGTGTGTGTGTGTGTGTGTGTGTCTGTGTGTCTGTGTGTCTGTGTGTCTGTGTGTCTGTGTGTCTGTGTGTTTAGCTGATCATGCAGGAGCAGGATGAGCATCTGGAGTTGGTGACCGGCAGCATCAGAGTCCTCAAAGACATGTCGGGACGCATCGGGGACGAGCTTGACGAGCAGGCTGTGTGAGTGAAAACAATTAAATGTTGCATTGCAAAGTAATTTTAATTTCATCTCCTGTAAATAAGTGGTTATTAACTATCTACAGCTTTTTTAAGCTTTTGCAGAGTCTCACAGCAAGGATTTTCATTACTTTTACTTTTACTTTCGTTGTGAATTTTTGTTTTAAAATTCACTTAGTTTTAATTAGTTTTTAGAGTGAGTTTGCTAGTTTTTATTAGTTTTAGTGTTTTTGTAATGGGGTATTTGTTGGGTGCGAGATTCAAAAAGGTCACAATAAATGTATTTTTATTTCCTTTGCCTTGTCCATCTCAGCCCCAATAAGGTTATTAACTCTGTTTTGAATTTTGTTTGGAGTGAAGTGCTGAACTTTTTATAGGACGCTCGACTCACATAGTCGTGCAACATCCCAGTCTCAGATTCACCAATGCTTCCTGTATGAAAAAAAAAAAAGTTGACAAAGACGAAAGGACATTTTCACTATAATTCTAGTTTGTTTTAGTTTGTTTTGTGACAACGCAATACAGTTTCAGTTAGTTATCGTTTTTTAAAAACTATTTTTGTTTCAGTTAACCAAAATTATTTTTTAATTCTAGTTTTCGTTATTTCGTTAACTATCATAACCTTGGTCCACAGTGATGTTCCACTTAGTTTAAATGTCTGTGTGCTCCTCTTGGTGTTCAGCATGTTGGGGGATTTTGGAGACGAGATGGACCAGACGTCGTCTCGTATGGACTCCGTCCTAAAGAAGCTGGAGAAGGTGTCTCACATGACCAGCAGTAAGTCTGCACACACAAGCAAAGTTACTTTTTGCATTCATGATTAAGTGAATGCTTCCAACACAAACACGTTGGGAAAAGATTTTTAAAGTGTGGATTCAATTTTTTTTAATCCGCTTTATAGTTAAATCTAAAGACTTCGGTTTATGAGGGATTTAAACAGTGTCCAACCTGTTTTTTAAACCAATCAAAGCTTCATAAAGAAAATCAAGCCTGACTTACAGCTGAGTATGTGCTGAAGAAAGACTGTAATGTCATGTATGACAGTAATTATTAACTACTCCTTTGAATGCACAATATGTCATTTTTTGCCAAAAAACAGTTATTTCCAATGCTACTTTTGCTGAAGGTGATATTTTTCTTTCGTTTCAGCTCCATTTTATAATCACATCATCTTCAGGTGAACCTTAAGTGTAGAATGTTTATCACAAGATAATTACAGAGAATATCCAAATCAGTGTTTTATTAGAGACATCCTGCTGTGTACTTATCGCTGCTCTGTTTCCACATGTTTGCAACCACTCAATGTTTATTTTGGCTCTCTTATTTTGCTAACAGGTAGATGAGAACATCAATACTGCTCTCGTGTGTACATTTAATATGAAGCTTGAGTCAGCAGTTGGTTAATTTAAACTGACAAAGCTTGATTTTGTAGCCTAATCCAGTGTTTCATCTACAAAGTTACACATGTAAACTCAAAAAATGTTCATATTTGAATTGAAACAATCCTGTTGTCATATATGTTTGTCTGCTGGCGAGACCGAGACAACCAATGTTAGTTATTAGCTAGATATGTCCTCCATTGATCCCTTATTCTCAGAATTTGCAAGTGTTAAATAATCTTAGTAATTGTAAAAGTTTAGAAGTAATAATTAAGGCTAATTTTTTGGTTGATGAGTGTCTGCGTGATGTTCTTAGGTCTCCATTTCTGCCAGTCCAAACTGAAACACAATGCAAAAGTTTTCAAACTAAAATAGGATCAGAAGCGTTTTTAAAATTCTTAAAAATTTCAGAAACTTAGCAGGAGTTGTGCATTTCAAAACGAGACCGTGTGTTTGTATCCTCAGCCTGAGCGTATTGTATCTGTGCTCTTCAGGTCGGAGACAGTGGTGTGCCATCGGCGTGCTCGTTGCCATCATGATTGTGGTCCTCATCCTCTTCTTCGCTCTCTGATACCAGCGACCTCTGACCTCTGGAGCATGTTCACCGACTCTTCCCCGTTTGTTTGGACGGACGGATACAGAAAGGACGTGTCTCCTCCTCCTCCCCTCCCGTCCTTTCCTTTCCTGCCACTGAAGAGAAACTGGTGACCCGCAGAGAGAAGTCAGGACACACTCCTTCTTCTCTTCTGCTTTTATAATGAGTCTAGTGTGGGAAAAAAAACTTCAGCAGAGGAGCCAAACACAGAAGAAATCCCCCAGTGGTAAAAGTATTTCACATTGGTGCATTTCGGTTATTGTTATAAATAATGGTACTGAGGGGAGGGTCAGGGCGGGAGGCTGCTGCTGTCAGGTTAAAAAACTGAAATCTGTAAAAAAGTTTAACAAATTAAGATATTTTTCAAGTACGACTGAATTTTAAATGTGCACCCAACAGCCGTCCAGTGGTGGTTAAACGTGTTGATGAATCAGTGAACATTAGTTATGACACTGAGCAGTAGTGTTGAATCCAACGCCTCACTTGTCATTCCAAAAAACTACAAAACAGTGACTGCTTATATACAAACTAATATCCCAAATTTGATACGGGTGATTTAAACAGCATATTCTGCTTGGATATTCCAAATTAGACTTAATTCTGAAGCCTTTTCCAATTAAGACGTAGGATGCATTAAAAATATGCATATATGCGACACACAAACCTTTTGCCTGTTTTTGTGCACACCTGTAAAAATTTTACAGTTAGTTTGAAGAACACCATTTTGAAAACTTGAACGGTGACAAAGGTTAAACAGGAGGGAAGTTTCTCTGTAGGGTATAAAACCGGAACATTTTAAGTATGTCAACATATTCATTCATAACTTTGTAATGATGCTGAACCTCACACTTAATTTATTTCGTAAGTAAGCACTTCTAAAAAGTTGTTAAGGTGCTTTCCAGGAGGAGTGAAAGGAAAGACAAAGTGTCACTTGAACAGCTATTGTGACTAAGTTTCAGTTGGCTGCTGAAACCTGATTCTTGGCAGAGTTACCAGATAGAAAAGTAGTTTTTTGGACACTGATGAATATAATGCATTAACTGTAGTCATTTGTCTTTTAAGCAGACAGGAGCAGCGTGGGAGGGAGGGAGGGAGGAGGTTTTTTCAGTGTTGCCTTAAATATATTTTTATATCGTGAAATGTGCAGTATGTTTATGTGCCTACATGTGAATCAGGATGGGAAATCACCACAGAGTACTAGTCATCAGTTGAATCAGGAGAACGGGCGGTTCTAGCCGGCCTAAATTCTGCAGGTTTTTCCTTCCAGTCCAACATGACAGCAGCTGATTTTTGCTGACGAACATTTTTCAGCAGGGAGGGAAGAGTTAGTCACCTCTGAAATCAGCTGCTGTGGTGTTTGTGGTCAAAACAAAAACATGTAGAGCCATAGTAGGCATGGCGTGAGGCTGCCCCTCCCTGATGCTAGATGGTTTTGCTCCGCTGGACACTTCTGTCAGGTTCCTGGCTCTCTGGCCAGCGGACAGACAACGGATCATTTCTCGCCCTGATTGAGATGCGTCTCGGCGAGGTGAAGTCAGGTCTGCAGACAGCCGCCTTCGCGCCGCTGCGGGCAGTTCAGCACACGATTGGCTGAGGCTTTGTTACTCTCACTGGGTGATGAGAGACAACCTTGGCTCAGAGCGAATGGCTTCGCCTGTTTTATTGAAAAGCTTTAGCTAATGAGAGGAGGAGCAGTTGCTGGGCAGGATGTCTCCACACACAGCCCAGGTTTAGGCTTGCAGCGCCCTCTGCTGGAGGCTGAGGCTCATGTTATCTCTTTGTGTCATGTCAGGTAACAGCCCACGCAAGGGTGTGTTGCAGTGCTGTATAAATATAAAGTATAATGCTTTGAATTTTTGTGTAAATGGACATAATTCCTGTACAAAGGCTTTATTCTGAATCATTTTTTAATCCTGTGTGATCCAGATTTGTTTTCACATGTTTTTATTTTTGCTTTTGACACCTAGTCACAAAAAATAATAATAATAATGATGAACTAAGAGTTAGGTGACATTTCCCCCCCCCCCCCCCCCCCCCTTTTCTTTTTTTTACCAAAGTAGTCAGAGGTCAGGAGGATTCGATGCAGGTGGTTTCAGGGATGTTTCATCGAGTCTCCTCACTGCCAGAGCTCTGTTAATCCCTTAGTCGTCCATGTGTGCTTTAATGTGTTTTTACATATTCAAGCCCTCGTTCCTTAAATGCTTCAGCAAGGAAAATTAGCTGAATACTTGGAAAATGGCAGCGAGCATAAATTAAGCACTCCAGTCATGAGTCACTGTAAAACCTCTGCATGCAGAGCAGAGCTCTGTGCAGGTAAAGACCGATTTCTAATGTGCATTGTATTTATTCCATCAAGTTCAGTTCCGTTTGGACGTGATGGCATGATGCTGTAGCATCACATCAGTATGTGAGAGTATTATAGAGAGCTTTTTTTGTAGCTTCTTTCCAGATCTGAGTCTAAAGAAAGATTCATTTGAGCCTTTTGTCCTCAGCAATAAGTTGATTAATGGCCAAATTTTAAACTTGTTTCAGGCCTGCTTCAAGCGCCACAAGCAACCTGTTAAAAAGCTCAGATGAATAATTTTGTTGCACATATTTCAAGCACATAATCTTACATTTAAACGAAAAGATATCAACATTTTTAGGTACATTTTTAAAAACATCATGACTCCTCTTCACCTGCCATAATGTTGACTTTCTTCTTAAAAAAAAAAAAGCTTTGAAATAATGTTGTCGACATAAAAATGAAGTTGTTGGTATGCAGTAGATTTTTGGAAACTGACCTCTGACTGCTCTAAAAATGTTAATAAAACTAAACTCCTTTTTTTAAATTCCTTTTTGTTTATCTTTTTTAACTGAGCAGCCAGCAACCCCGAGGAGACGTTGGCTGTGAAGTTTTTCTTTTGAACATAACCAAACCTTTTTTTTTTGTTGGATGACTTGATTTATTGTCTCCTGAAGGAGTAAGGAGGATCTGAATGTGTGGAATTTCATAATTCATATAATACTGTCCGCCATTGTGCCCTTTAATGCCAAACAGTACGTGTGTCTGCAGTTTTACTGCCTCTACTTTAAAAAAAAAAAAAAGGTTACAGCAGCTAAACTTTTCTTCTTGGTTCACTGCTCTGCTATATTAGATTCTTTAAGTCTTCACTTTCACATACACTACATGAAGAACAAGCAGCTGCTGTTGCTGCTTTGACAAGTGAATCAAATATGATTGTTTCTTACTGGCGACCAGAGGTTTCTGAAATTGCTCAGTGGGGTTTTAAGATTCATTAAACATGTTAAACATGAAGCAACTCAATGGTGATTTCTTAATCATGAGTGTTCTTTTGACTGATTACATTTCAAGACTTGTTTAAGAGGTTTTAAAACATTAATAAATCTATGTTTAGACTTGTACAGTGGCTTCGTTCCCCTGCTGTGTGTTTGAATGAATACAGTATTTTTTCCTGTTCCCTCTGTGATTTGAGTTTTAGATAAAAGCTTCCGCCAAACTGCAGATGTTACAGGAGTGACTTTTAATTGAGAGGCACTTTTCAAAAGTGGAGACATCACCGTCGCATCCTATCCTGAGAGCCGAACCGTCATGTGAGATTACATTTACTTTAGCTGTAATGAGCAGAGCGTGAGTCCCTGGTGACTGCATGAACTGCAAGGAGCTCCGAAAATAAGCAGGCGGCGGTCGGGAGAGTGACACATTCACACATGCAGCAGACGTCCTGTTAAACTCACGGACACACCAACACTGACAGCATCACATTCATACAACAGCCCGTCACTGATGAGCGCGTTTAAATTAAGATAAGGGAACCTACTGATAATTTTGGACACCTTATATCAAATGTTGAGGGAATAAACATTTATTTTTTAAATAAACTCATTCATTATTAGGATATTAAACTTATAATCTCACATATTTGTAAATGACTGGAGGTTGACATCAGGGCAGTCTAATGGCTTATTAAAGATCAACAGTGGAAGAAGTATTCAGATTACTTAAGCGCTAATACCACACTGAAAGTACTTTGCTAAAAGTTAAGGTACAGCATTCAAAATTTTAGGCAAAAATACAAAAGTATCAGCATCAAAATGTACTTAAAGTATCAAAAGTAAAAGTACTCGTTATACAGAATGGATCCACTCAGATTGTTTTATATATTCTAAATATACTTTTGTATTATTATTATTATTGATGCATTTAACTGTTGTCAAGATAGGGTTCTTTTTAACTAATTGATATTCTGGAGTAAAAGTACAATATTTTCTAAAATGTAGTGAAGTGGAAGATTAAAGTTAAACAGGTAGAATATCCCCGGAGATGCAAGCAAGTGGTTCAGCAGCCTGTGGACGTCATGGCAGAGGCGATGAAACAAAAGTGGATATTTATGGAGGAAAATAAGAGAAAACCAAAGAGTGACTGAGCAAGAGGCCGCTAGAGATGAAATATCGGATTTTGGAGAGCTTTGTGTAGTAAAAGGCTGAACACCAACATGGACCTAATATTTATACTAAAAGTCTTGTGTTCCAACTTGATTGATATTTGGCTGTGTTGGCAAAGTTGTCGTCTAGTTTTTAATCAAAACGTTATGATGCTACATTTGTTACAGTCTACAGTAAGGTTAGATAATGACTGTTTAGAGCAGCTGTAAAGAGGAGTGATACAGGTACTCTATCAGCACTCATGTCCAATCAAACTAATTGGTTGGAACTAACTGTTGAATAATTTTTGATTACCTGTTTTAAGTAGTTGCTGACAGCTGACTCCTCGCTCCCCCGCCATAGAGATCTACAGCTTTGAAATAGCAAAGGGATTTCCAGCAATCGGCTAAGCTAAAAACAAGCTGCAGGTCACATTGTTGCCTTTTCATTCAGGCACCCCATGAGTTCAATATAACGTTCATCCATGGAATTTGACTGCAGGATCACATTTGTGTTTTTTCATGTTATTTGCTTCTTTGCTGCCGTTACTTTTCGTCATCAGCCACAGCAGAAATGACACCTACTGCTGCTTTGCACCTGGTGTGGAAATCCCGCATTAATATCATCATTACCTTCTTCAGGAGCAGGATGACTGCCAGCACATGTTGGTGAGTTCCCAATAAATGTACCAAAGGGATGCTGAAATAACATGATGCAAGTGTGTAAAAAAATGTTTGAATTCACGCTTTGTAAGGACTGCCTGCAAAACCACAAACAACTTGAAAATGCTTGTTTTCTGAGCAGGAGATTCTAAAGAGCTGCTCTGTACTGAGTGCACTTTCCTAGTTTTAAATTTAATTTATTTTGGTTTTCGACTGTTGATTTGACAAAACAAGCAATTTAAAGAAGTCATTGGGCTTCTTCAAATTATGACATACTTTTTCTAGCTGCAACCCAGCCATGCACCATTAAGTTTTATTTCTTGTGTTTCAATTAGGGTTGGGCGATATATCGATGTAAAATATATCGATGTGATATTTTTAAATGTGATATGGAATTAGACCATATTGCATATATTGATATAGTTTTTTTTTTTTTTTTTTTAATCTTTCTTTACATATAACTGTTGCCCTAACATATTTTTTTATTTCAGACAAAGATTGGCCTATTTTATTTCATAGGCAATTTTATTTAAGATATTTTTTTATTTAAATATGCACTCAGTGGAGCTTTGGTTCATATAAAAAATGTCCTGTTGTTTTACAGTATTTATGTTCACTTAAATAAATGGTTTCAATAAAACTAGTTGTGACATGTCATATTTGGCTTTGACTGAACATTTGCTCTCACTTTGCGATAAAAATATTGGGATATATATCGTATATCGATATTCAGCCTAAATACATCGGGATATGACTTTTGGTCCATATCGCCCAGCCCTTGTTTCAATGCATAAAAATGAACACCAAGATACAATCTCAACTCTACCACAGTCAAACAGAAGTGTTCAAAATAATAGCAGTCCAATGTGACTGACCAGATTAATCCAGGTTTTTAGTATATTTTTTATTGGTGCAGTAGATTCTCAGAAAACCAACAAGACCCAGCATTCATGATATGCACACTCTTAAGGCTGTGCAATTGGGCAATTAGTTGAAAGGGGTGTGTTCAAAAATAGCAGTGTCTGCCATTGACTTTACAAACTCAAAACTATTTTGTACAAACTTTTTTGTTTCTAGGATTTAGCAATCCTGTGAATCACTAAACTAATATTTAGTTTAGTGATTCAGTGATATTTAGTTTTTTTTTATAACTGCTTCACATCTGTGTAGCATGGAGTCATCAAACTTGTGGCACCTTTCAGCTGTTATTCCACTCCAAGATTCTCTAACAACATTCCACAATTAATTTACATGTCTTGGTTTTGCTTCAGAAACAGCATTTTTGATGCCACCTCACAAATTTCAGTTGGATTAAGGTCCGGGGATTGGGCTGGCCACTCCATAACATCAATGTTGTTTGTTTGGAACCAAGATTTTGCTGGTTTACTAGTGTGTAAACCTAAGCCTTAAGAGCGTGCATATCACGAATGCTGGGTCTTGTTGGTTTTCTGAGAATCTACGGCACCTACTGGTACCTTTTTTTGCCATGTAGGAATAAAAAATATACTAAAAACCTTTATTAATCTGGTTAGTCACATTAGACTGCTATTATTTTGAACACTACTGTAAAATGTGGTGGTACAGCATTTCCATAACAAAACTGGATAAACACTTTGTTTTAAAGGGTTGTGGCAGCCACTTACCTGTGCAGCTCCTCCTGTCTCGGGGGTTTTGACATGGAGAGCCAACTTTAGAAAAAGTCCTAAAATAATGACATGAAAGTGGTCAAAAGAAGACATGAAAGAAAAAGTTTTGAAAAAATTGCAGGCTAATTCCGTTACAGACTTTTATCACCACCTGTCTTTACGAAATGTTTCCAAAATGACCGAAGATGTTCTCCTGCGAATATTTGTAATTCCTGATCAGCCAATTATAGGAAACAAAGTTTATTTTTGCCTTCTTTCACTTACACCTTACCGCAGTACGTTCCTCAAATATCATATTTTTTTATTAGACACGAAACACACAATTCAACAGATCTTGCCAGATGTCTAGAATTTCAAAAGGCTGGTTGTGACTTATGTTGAACAGTCAGTCTAGTCAGCAGATCAAAACTAGTGCAAAAAGATAGAAATATAAAATTTAAATTATAATACGGCATCTGTTTTTTCCATTTAGAGAGAAAAGGTCTGATGTTCTCCTGTTTGTGTTGTACCTTGTCACACTGTGTGTGTTTGTTGTGGTGTTTTATTTCTGTAACTGTGGTCTCTTCCTGTATGTACTGAACAAAAAAAAAACTGCACAAAAGAAACATCTGTGTTTTTCTAGAGGATGATTCATATTAACTATAAGGAATTTAAAAAGGCAACCATTGTTCATTATTTTTATACATTTTAATGCAGAAATGTTACACATTATACCTTTAAAACACCTCGTTTGTGAGGTCACTTTGGATGCAGGTAAATAAAGACCCGACACATCAGTAAGGTCAGTCCTGTTTGTTAAAAACCTTTTATTAAGATATTCAGATTTTTCCTCATTTTTAATCAGTCTGGTTTCTTTTTCTCTTTACAGTAGTTAATGTGCAATTATCTTTATTACTGGGTCACAGTTAGGAATTCACAAAGTTATTGGCACTTGGAACACATGGGGGAAACACTGGCATGTACACGGGGCGGAGCAGGGGGGCGGGGGTGGCGCAAAGGGGCTTCAGGGCGATTGGTTGGATGGGGGGGTCAGGGTAACACGGCAGGGTGGGGGTAAGGGGTGTGTGTGTGTGTGTGTTTATCTGTGTGTGTGTGTGTGTGGTGGGGTGAGGTCGGGTATTTTCTTTGACATCTGTAGACGCTACTGCATTGTTCTTGTTTTTGTTTATGTTTTTTTTCCTTTTTTTCTTTACCTCCAAAAGCTTTTATTTCACTTTTTTTCATTTTTCTGGGTTATGAAGAATAATAAAGAATAATACCTCATGCTGCGAGTGCACATCTAACAATCAAACTTCGATAGTGCTTCTATGTCATAATGTACAGTTTATATATTTATATATTTATAGTGGAAAAAACGAGAAAAAGAAGAGTTCTGCAGAGTATTTTTCACCCAACGACACCAGAGACAAGGAAGAGAAGGAATAAAAAATATCATTCACGGTTGCTATGATCATATGTAAGCCCCACCCCCCCGCTCTGTAGTACAATTCTGAGGTAAGACTGTGTTGACGTGGACTCTCGGTGTGTGTCCCGTTTCTGAAAAAACCCTGCGCTGTATGCATTCAAATGGTCCAGGGGCGCTCTGCTGAGACTCCCGGGTTTGTTCCTGAAAAACAAAAAAGTATGTACCTGCTTTGTAACGGCAGCCACAGCAGTTCAGAAGCTGCTCGCAGCGCTGAGATATCTGTGGGCATTAAGGTCTGCTATGGCTGAGAGCTCCCGAGGTAAACTGGTACTTTTTTAAAACTGCATCAGTGACGTGAAGACGCACACACTCGCTGCAACACATCCTGAGAGTCTGCAGGTGTGTGTGTGCGCGAGCTTCTGCATCTCAGAGGTTTGCCCGTTTTGTATTCATTTATACATATACAGTATATATATATATATATATATATATTTATTTGTGAGTGTGTGTTTTGTCTCTGGTGTGTGGGGATTTTGGAAAGAGTGGAGTAAATGTTTCTGGATAGAAGACTACAGACCTGCAGACAGCAAGAAAAGAGACGCGCAGAGTTTGAGGAGCGCGAGAGGGGGAGAGGTCGGGGCCAGGGGTCATGAGGTCAGGCCAGCAGCGCCGAGGAATATGAAGAGGAAGGCGGCTGAGCGGAGAGGAAGGGATGGAGAGGGAGAGAAACGATGAGGATTCACCTCAGGATCACGATCTTGATTCCCTCGCTCCTCTGTTCTCAAGTTTTAGCCAGTTTTTGCACGCTTAACACAACTCCTGACATTCCTCCAGGTTTCCAGCAGGGTCCCTACACGGGAAAAACCCACCCTCTGTTTCCAAAAGTTAATCTGGTATCAAGTGTTAGAATTGTGCCATTTTCCCACTGTATGGTGCGGCTCGACTCGACTCGACTGAACTCGCTCTTTTTTGGTTTTCCATGAGCAAAAGTTGTGGATGGTACCTGGTACTTTTTCTTGGTACCACCTCGGCTGAGGCTTAAAACACTGCAAAACTACGCCATCATCTGCTTTTGTTGCTGATGAAAGGATCCAGCGTTGGATCCAAAGAGTGCTGCATTGAAGATGTTGTGCAGAGGCGCTACTCAGATACTATCTGCAGCGGAAAACCAAATAGAAGAAGAGGACCTGGTACCAAAGTTTAGTAGAGTCTATAGATTGAATAAAACATGGATGTAGTCTCTGTGACGGCACCCATAGGTTTCCAAAGAGCCGAGATGAAGCTCGGAGTGGCCACGCCCTTAATTATGCATATTTTAATTCCCCCCTTATAGATCTAATGAGGGGGGAATTTGTTAAAGAGACCAGAACGGTTATTTTTGCTGTGATGTTGGCTGTTTTAACCAGGGTGTTAATGAGGATTCACTTCCTTTTGGAGCCAGACGAAGAATTGCGGTGTTTGGCCCCTCCACATTTAAGTCCTGGAGGTTGTGGCCAGGTTGAGTCGAGCAGAGCTGTACCATGTAGTGGAAACACAGCTTCAGTTTCAAGTGACCAGAAGCAAAATGAATGGTCATATTCTTTGTTTGCTGGATGATGTGCCCCCAAGTGGCCAAAAAATAGGCTAAATAGCTATTGTTCACTTAGAAATCCCATATTCTGGTGTTTTCGTCAAACACGTGTTCAAGTGTTTGAGGGTGGACTTTTCCTCTGACAGTTTTAAAACAGCAATACCACCATTAACCAGATGATACATTTTTCTATGTAATACATATGACAGTGCAAGTGAAACCCCACAAGCATGTTGATGGATTGGAAAGGACATCAAAGTCGTCCGTCTTCAACTCCTTCATTGATTTTGATCAGTCAATGTCTGTTTCTAAAGAGAATTTTTGGTCACACTGGGAGTTTTTGTGCTTGTTTGGATTGAAGCTTAACCAATTGTGCATCGAATGCTTGCTGGGTCATCGTACATTTCTCTGTTGTTATTTTTTGGGATTCTTTTAAAAAAGACCTAGAAATGAGAAGATTTCACTTCATTTCCAGATCTGTGCAGGAACCCTGTCCGAATCAACTCCAACCTTCACCCTTTTCCTGGTACCCCTCACCCACCTGAACTCTCCCCGCCCCCCTCCCCCTGTAACTCCCTCCCCACCCCCATGCAGAGGAGAGTTTGCACAGTCTATGCTCCCACTTCCCACCTGGAGGGAGACAGGTCGATTGGGCACATCATCATCATCATCATCATTATTTTTTACAGTAAACAACAAATGTCATAGAGAAGAGAAAACATACAAAATAAAAAAGGGAATAATAGTACAAAAAGATAAAAACAACAAAAATAAGGAACTTACAAAAAGAACCCTCACATTACATCTTGATCCCCCCACCCCCCCAAACAAAAGTCCCACTTCTGACTCCAGCATCCAAACCACAGACAGGAAGTGACATAGTGAGCGTGCTCGGAAAGGTGCAGAGGGCTTTGGCTCTCCGGGACAGTTGAGCGCTCGCCCAAAGGTGCTTTTTTTTGTTAATTTTAAAGATTATTTCACTCTCTCCTTGTCACTTTAGTTCTGTGGATCGGCAGCCGAGACGGAGATCAGGAGTGATAATAAACAGACAAACAGAGTCATGGATGGACGAGTCAAAGCACAAAAACAGCTGCGGTGCTCTTTTTTCTTTTGGGAGTCATGTCAGCAACTTTCAATCTACTGACAACTTTATTTGGCATCTTGGCCCACGTGCGCTGGGGCGTTTTGGCGGGTTTGCGTCTTGTGTTGGGATTTGCAGAATGAGCAGCAGAAGCCTCCGGCGGCCTGCTGTTAAGGTGCTCTGATGTATACAGTGATCGAGACTCTTTAATTACAATCGTAGCTTGTGTAGGATCACTGCCTCTTGGGATATATCGCCCTCTGGTGGCGTCGGCAGGTACGACAGCTGCTGAGCCCCCCCTTCTCTGAGCTGCAGTAGCCGTGTTTAGCCACCAGATGGCATTTAAAGTAAAAAAGAAACATTCAAGCAGCAGTAGCTTATTCTTTGTGAAAAAGCTGGTTCGAGAACCAGGTCAAGTAAACTTACTTTGGGTCGATTTCTAATGAAAGTTGATGCAAACTTGGCTGAGAAATGTATTTATATCGTCACAAGACAATGGAGAGTTGGATTTTATCCATGAAGAGATTTTTTTTAAACAGACATTCAGACTTATAGCCTTAAAATGATGTGAGCCCAACAGTGTTTTATTCGCTTCGACTGTCCATCCGTCCGTCAGTCTGCAGTCCCCGACCCCGCCCCGACAGCAGCTGCAGTACAGTAAAAACCAAACATCTGGTCCAGCATTAAAACCTTTTCCCTCTCGTCCGCAGCACCTCAGTCATACAACAATCGCAATGCAAAAATATGTGGTTCTCTTTCTCTAAACTATTTTACAGCTAACATGTCTCCACTATTCTCTTTTTGTAATTTTTTACACATCTTGGCAACTCTACGTACAGGTTGTTAATGTTGACTTATTAGTAGCATCTGTCTTAAAAATAACGTTCAAGGACTACAGTACACTAGCTCAAATGTAGAAAACAAAAACACACAATAGCAACAGAAAAACAAAAACTGTAAAATTTAAAAGAAAGTTTGAAATGTGTACAAAGCTCTTCTAAAAGCGCGACCAAACTCATAGCGCTTTGACAAAAAAAAATATAAAATAATAATAACAATAAGGTCTGCTCTGGCCCCGCTCAACCTTTAGTCATAAAAGTGTGCTCAGGCGTAGCTGCCCTATAAAGAAGCAAAAGCTGCAACCAGTGATGATCTCTAAAAGGTCAAAGGTCACAGGAATGTTTCACTGTTCAGTTTCAGTTTTTGTTCTTTGTAGGGCAGAGGAGTGTTCAAAACTTCTTTATGGAAACCATTCTCTCTTAGTAGCATCAAGCTACCGACTCCTAACATTTCCTACAAATCAAAGAGGAAATTAAAAAAAAGACAGATATTAAAGAAAATATCCCTTTTGCTGTGCTCGTTGGAAGTACGAATTTCTCTTGAAATGTCTTTGTTGATGTGAAAACCTGTCGGAGCCCCGGTGCCTCCGGTCGACATCTGAGGCCAAACACTGACAGGCGGTGGAAACTTGGGACAAGAAACTCTGCCAAAACTGCATCTGCCTTAACCCTCCATAATCACAACTCCTACATTCTTTTCTTTTCAAAATCTTGCACAATGACAAAAATTACTTCTCAAAATGACAAAACCGTCAACATCTATCTTGATTGACATTTTGACTTGACAACACTGGGGTCAAAATCTATTACAGTGGTTCCCTACCTGTGGCGTCCCCACATGGGATTGTTTATGCTCACTGTAGAATGGGACATTTTCCTCTGAGCGTAAAGGCTCCGAAAGTCAACACTGCACCTCCTAATTCCTTCAGCTGCGCTTTTGCGGGAAGACACCTTCATGGGAAGACTGGGGCGAGCAAATGTGCCTGTGCAATCATCTGTACAATTCTTCATGTAGAGACCACAGGGACAGTCAACTGGCCTTGAATTTATGGAAAGAGATTGCCACCGCGCTGGGAAAAGAGGAGGCATTTTGCTGGAAGGTGTGGTAAAACACAATTTGTGCACATCTCATTGAAAGAGTGGTGATCAAAGTTGGCCCGCCCATTCTAGTGGAACCGGTATGGCTGCCCTGTTCTTCAAATAGATCAAATAGAGACTTCTTCAGACACAAAATATTTGGTTTGTACTCCCTACGGAGTTTTGGAGAATACTGCAAGGAACAACACGAACGTAAACACCTCCGTGTGTGCTCGTAGCTCGAGCACCATCTGTGGAGGCTTAAGAGGTCGCCAGATTATAAAGCTAAATTCTGGATATGTTTAGGGCGGAAAGCAACGCTAATTTTTCTTATTGATTACTTTGTCTAAACCTGTTTTGGTCTAAGAATCGAGTAAAATATCCAACAGTTTTCCTTAGCTGAAGATGTCTTCAGATTGCTTGTCTTGTTCGGCCAACAGTCCAATCCTATTCCATCCATTACGATAAAAGACTTAGCAAAAAAGGCAAATTTGTACCTTTTAAAAACTTTAGCTAACAAGGGGCAACATTACAGCTCAGTTTAGACATGACATTTTGAGTCACAAGCACAAAAGGTTGGGAACCACTGTACTACTAAACATGATATATATCCATATTAGCCCTTAATATTGGGATGCCAATTCAGAAATCCATTGTTTTTCCTGACCTCCAATCGTGGACTGCAGAGGAACATTTCGCCTGGTGTTCACCATTATACACACACTGACAACAGCTGGGCAAATCGACTGCTAACGAGGCCAAATCATCTCTACAGTTGTAGCAAAAATGTCCTCACATTATCATATCGCAGTGCTTAAAAGGACAGTGGGGTGAAACGCTCAGCCAAATGTGTTCCCCGGGACATAAAAGACATTTTTCTTCCACTCTTTTACAGATATTTAGTGCAATTTCAACTTCAAAGCTCATTTTCCTTGTTCTCCGGAGAAATCTTAAAGTTTCCGAAGCTTTATTCCTTATCTGGATCCGCGATATCATCCAATAAGTGGGTTCTTGTCTTGCCGGGGTCGCTTTGAGGGGATTTAGGCAACTCTGCCGTTTATTCATTCAGCCCACGACCCCACACCTCTGCAAAATGCCACGCTACATAAATAAACAAGCACCCAGGTATTTATCTTGGTGGCACAGGGCCAGAGAGAGACGATCACCACCACCTCCTCCTCTCTGTCATTAGCCTCTCTCTCCTCTCACTCTTGTCTCTTTGTCTGGATTGAGGCTTTGCTCATGTGACGGCAGACTGCCGCAATGCCTCATCTGTCCTGGGAGATTCTTAACAAACATCTCCTCCTCAGGAAGAACAGCACCACCTCCTCCTCCTCCTCCTCCTCCTCCTCCTCCTCCTCCTCCTCTCACTGCTCAAGTCTAGGATGATTATAATTATTCTTTTAACCCCACTTGGTCACTTGGTTTAACAGTCTGGTCGATATTCGCGTCATGATTGCCTGCGTCTCTCATGTGGACATTTTCTTTGTCCAGGGCAACACAGGGACAGATAGACTTTTCCTCATCAATCCTCTGATTATTAAAAAGGTGCAGTAAACACAAAAATCACACAGTGTCTCATGAGAGGGGGGTGGGCTGCACGCACACGCACACACACACACACACACACACAGCACTGATGTGCCCGGTCAGACGTACCTACACCCATTCATCTGCATATTTGCATCCGAATAGCTCTCATGTATGCACACACACACTCATGCAGCAACATATTTGGCAGCCCCATCTGTTGTGGCAGACAGCAATCGCTCAGCCCCAGAAACACACACACACACATGCATACACACACACACAAGGGGATACACAGATATAGGGGTGAGAGTTTGGCAGGGATTTGCATTCTATGAAGAAAATGGAGTCGACACAAATGAAGCAGCGGTGGAAAGAAAATGATGGTTTACGTAATGAAGCGACAAGGGACTGACACTATTTAGTTTGCTTACTGTGTGTGTGTGTGTGTGTGTGTCATAGGAAGAGGGAGGGAGACATAGGGGGACAATAAGGAAGAAAGACAGAAATGTATACATAAAGAGACAGAGAGAAATGTAAACAAAGAAAACAGACAAACAGTGAGAGACAGGCGAGAACAGAGAGAGGGGGGGGGACAAGGGGACAAGTGAGGGAGGAGAGTGTCAGTGTCCTGGCTGCAGTTGTGCTGCTGTCCCATGCAGGAGTGCAGGACATTTAACCAGGCAGAAACAGGATATTTTAGGAGGGAGTGTGAAAGAGAAGTGCTCATGATCTGCTTTGTCTGACTTTACATTTCCATGATTTTTATGTAAAAACGCTCGTCCTCGGTGCAGCCGCAAAAGTACATCTGCACCTTTGATATGGCACAGATGTATAGACTGTGATGTGGATATGTGACTCTGCAGATGTGTGTGTGTGTGTGTGTGTGTGTGTGTGTGTGTGTGTATGGCTGAGGGGAGAAAAAAAAAGAAAGCTATGGCGCTCTGTGAGGCAGACAAAAACAAACAGCCACTCATCTCAACCTCTCTGCACATACCACCCACTCACACACACACACACACACACACACATATATACAGACCTTGCAGAGCTGAGCACCCAAACCACCCACACACAGTGACAGACATGCGCAGACACACACGTATGCAGCACATAGATCGAGACGCAGACCCAGCCTGGCATAGGCATGCGCATTACTCACACACACACACTCACACACAGATGCACACACACACTGTACCACTGTCAAAAGCTCTTTCGAGTGAGGCAGACATTAACATGCCATAAATGGAGATGGAGGGAAACGAGCGGGGAGGGAAAAAAACTGCATACATACATTAATATGCACACACACACACACACACATTGAAAACACACCCACGCATTATGTTTGCCCACAGATGCACACACACAAAGCCTTTACAAACAAGCTCCCAAAACCACCACATACACAAACTCACATACACACCAGTATGCATGCATGCATCCACACCAAATCATCTGAGCGTCCCAGCCAACACCCCCCCCCCTCCTCCTCCCTCCCTCCTCATCCGTTCCTCCTCTCTAGGGAGGCTCACACTGTCCTCTTCTTCCCTCTCTATCTCGCTCTCAATTTTTTTCCTCATTTAAGGCGGCGGTTTCAAACAATCATTGGAATACAAAGACTTTTTTTTAATAGGAAAACAAAATGTGCAAACTCTCTTCTCTACCGTACCCTCTCCTCCTCTCTGCCCACCCATTACTCCCTTTCTTTCTTTTCTTTCTTTCTTTACTTCTTCTCGTCCTCAGTTATTGAACTTGGTTAATCTCCACGGATCGTACCATGCGCTCCAGAATAGAGGGTTGGACCATCTCACTGTAGGACCTTTAGGTGCTCGTCTCAGGACCAAAGGGTTCTTTGACCGATAGCCTTATTTTTTAAAGACATAATTAAAAAACTTGATATACACGTAAATATAAAAACAAAAAACAAATAGTCATGTAAACATTTTTTCCTCAAAAGCCAGGCTGTAAAAAGCAGATTTCTTTTTTTTTCTTTTTTTTAAATCACACTGGTCTACAAAACGGGTTCAGTTCAATACAGGTTAGATGACGCCTCAAAGGCTGTTTTTGGTTCTTCTCCGGGATGTTTCAAAGTTCAGATTTTGTGCAGCGACGTTTCTGTGTTTCGTTTAAGAGACGGTTTAACGACAGACCCTACACCTTGAGGGTCTATGTCTGTGTGTGTGTGTGTGTGTGTGTGTGTGTGTGTGTCTGTGTAGCAGTCCAAACATCAATATTATTATCCTGTGACTGTGACATTGAACAGTTCACCACAGCATTTCTGATGCCACGCTGGCAATAAGGTGCTTGAGATTTCTTCTCGTTTAAAAAAGGGGGGAAAAAAACACCAAAACAGGCCAAACATGCAGTAAAAAAATATGAATGTCAGATTAGTTTACAAGAAAACAAATCTACAGTGTATGTCAAGTCTTGTTTAGGTTTTAAAGTGTTAATCAGCATTATCACGCCGCTTAAAAAAACAAAAACAATATGTTTTTTCGCACTGGGGATTTTGTAGCAATAGTAATCTAAAGCACCAATAGTTTTGGTTTGAGAGTCCTGGCAGATATGCAAATTAAACATCTGATATGGTCAATACATAGGAAATTAGATATTATTAATGTGGATGTAACAGCTGGATTATGTTTCAAATTAAACGCGTTCCCTTTTTCACTCTGATGATGGCACCTTTGACACTGAAGGCATTCTGCTGCCCCCTACGCTCCAAACGTCGCACTTCATTTCAAAAGTAATATTATATTGAATATGTGCTGATAACACACAGCTGAAGTGTCCTCTGCTTATCACACACGCTTAGCCTATTCCACCAAAGCTTAGAGACAAACTTCAGGCCAACAAACGGAACCAGAGTGTTCACTCGTGTCTGCTGGAATCTGAAGGCCAGTCTGTCTGCACAATAACATGACAATATCACAACACAGGATATGGGTCTGCTTTTTGTAAATTCCAAAATGTCTCCAGACTTGCAAACAAATCAATTCTCCAAACTTTAAACATCATTCAGAACCTTCAACAGAACAAAGTCTGTTTCCAATCGGATCGGTTTTGCCAGAATGCTGTCTCACACTCACACACACACACACACACACACACACACACACACACACACACACACACACACACACACACACACACACACACACACACAGGACTCAGTGCTCCAGAGTGAAACTTAGTGCCACTAAATATTTTTCCTTTGTTCCATTACTTACTTATTTCACCTAAAAAAATCATTTTTTCCCCTGTATTGATCAATGCAATCAATACAATCCTTCTATTAATACCAGCTGAGCACAAAGGCTCCAGACTACATTCCCAGTTGGTTGTACTCTTGGTATTAAATCCAGTAGGTTTCTCCCTGCCTTTAGTTTTGCAACACAATAGCAGCTAAATTGATTGTTTTGTAGCTTGTTTTTTAAGTTCTACACTGCTCGGTACAAATGCATAAAGCGCTGTGATGATAATAGAAATCATGCATCTGCATGAGTGTGAGCTTGCTAAATTTTAACTCTAAAGTAAGTAACACTAAAGTGTTAGCATGTGCAACAATTTTGGTCGCAGTCTGGAGCCCTCCTGTACAAAATTAAAAATGATAATTAAGAGGGATTGGATTTAAATTTCTCTCGTGCAACAGGGACCAGTAACTGTCTGACATTTAGAGACTTCATGACAGTCACCATCTGGAGTTGAAGTCTTGACTCAACCACACTTAAACAGAACACATCCACAAAGCAGTGACTTGTCTCAATACGGTGTGAGGGAGGCAATAAGCCGCCTGTTGTGTCCTTCATTTGTAAAAAACACAATTCAGTCTACTTCAGCCACAGCATTAGCCTAAAAAAGGATTTGAAATGTGTTTAAATCAGTCACCGATTACGCTGGATAAATGGAGAAACTATTCTTAGTTCTACCCCTGCTGTGTTGAATTCTTAGATACAAACTAATGGGCTGCACATTGTAATCTGTAACACATAAAACAGAGTATAAACAGTTGGCTAACTTTGCTTGTTATTCACACTACTGCTTTCATTAGGCCAATGATTCCTCTGTGCCAAACAGGCACATGTGTCAGGCCTTTACACTAACTGTCTGGGGCTGATCTCATGATTGACAGATTAAAAATCTGGTGTGATGAGTATTTGAATATGCATTTGAAACCCTCCAAAATATCAGTGGCACTAAATCAAAAACATTCACCTGGAGCCCTTGCATTCAACATCAAACTGAACAGGAGCAGAAAGCCCTCAAGGGTTTAGCTGATGAGTGCATTCAGCTCTATTGTGATTCTAGAGGTCAATTTTTCTAAAGAGAAAAAAATCTTGTTTTGCGTTTGTTTTTTTACCATTCAGCCGCAGAAGTATCAAAGGCGACTATAGCTGCAATACGACTTTCAGGGTTGTTTCTATGCCTACGTTCTTCTCTGATTTACATAATTTAGCAGCTTTCTTTTTGATAATTATATAGACTTTACACAGAGACAGAGAATTAACTGTCAAACCAAGGAAGCAAAACTTTCAGCCAGTGCAGTGACACTTCACCTCTTCCATCACATCCCACGTTAAACATAAATTTTAAAGTGAATGCTTACATGTGACGAACAACAACGGCCTCCCAGCTCTGCTTCAGTGTAATTCCCCTTTAATTCCCATGCTGCTTTGGTGTACTGTAGCTGATGCGGCTGACAGCGCCCAAATGCGTATTAGCGTGTGTGTGTGTGCTCACCGCAGTGATGGGTGAATGAATCGACCAAGCGTGTGTGAAAACACACCGTCTGGCCTCCCGCTCTCTCTCTCTGCTGCTGCAGCACACACACACAAAACTGTGTGGCCGTTCCCCCCCCCACACACACACACACACATACACACACAGAGCTGTATTCCTAGCAATGTACCAATGCCTGAATTAGCACCTTTGTCCATGCCAGGCGAGCACGCAGCCAGGCAGCAGAGCCTGAGGAAACTTGTTCTGTTAACTGGTGTGGCTGCGAATATTCTGAGGGAAACAATTTAAACATGAGCTGAAAACAAAAGAACATCTCTTTTATATCCTCACACACACACACACACACACACACACACACACACACACAAGTCGTTCCTAAGCTCACAGGCAGAAACTCGCTTTTGGATATTTCTTGACTTTCCTTCAGACTTTTCCTTAAAAAAAATGGGTGATAACCATCGATATAAATTGGATTCCAGCTTGTATTTTTTCTCTTTTTTTTTTTTAGTATTTTTTAAATAAAACCACCCCTCTTTTCTCTTTCTGATACGTACAAAAACGTAATTCGATTGTACTCATACCGCAGGAATTAACACAGTGCATTTATCACGCGCAAACAATCATCGGTAACAAGTTTCCTCTCTCTCAGGAGGCTTGGCAAAAACACACACACAAAAAAAGGAAAAAAATTAAGAATTTAAACACAGAAATGCTCTTTTAGGATAAAAAGAGTGGGGGAGGCTGAGGGGGGAAAGGATTTTTAGTCAAGTAAATATTAGTTTTTACCATCTGCCACCACACTGTCAGTCAGACATCACCAGCATCTCTGAAGGCTGGTGAGTCCCAGCATGCCCGGCAGGGGTTAAAGAGCAGGGTTGGTGCGGTCGGGCGGAGGTCGGGGGAGATCATAAACCGTGCCAATATACATATCAATATTGATTTCAACCCCTGACCTCATCAGTCCCACGCTCTCAGAGAAGCTTTCATTAATAAAAGCAAAAACAAAAAAAATAAACAAGTAAAAAAAGGGGCTCTGTACAAGCTCACTCAACCTCTACTGACTTACAACGCTGCGGTTCGGATGCTTCGCCACGCATACATTCAATATCAAAAACAACAGTGTTACCGGAGTTTGAGGAAGGAAAATATCACTTTCTCCAAACAGGATTACCCCTCCCTCCCACCCCCCTCCCCGGGGAATGTCTGTGATTGATTATGGTAAGAAAAGGGCCTTAGTGACAGTACACGCTTTTTAAAAACATAAAAAAATAAAGGCTGAAACAAATAGGTCTTGAAAGGTTGCAGAGGGATGAAGAGGTGTGTGTGGGGGGGGCTAATTGTCAACCTCTTCTCTCTGCTACCTTTCTCTCTGTCTCTCCCCACCAGGAAAGGAAGGAGGAACAACCCAAAGTGAGGCATTCTGGGCCATCGAGAGAGACAGAAATGTGGACAAACGAAGGAGGGAAAGCAGAACAAACTGACCAAAAGAGGTGTAAAAGAAGAAATAGATCCCCAAACACATGGCAGCTAGGGGAGGAGTGACAACCGTCATCTCGACCACAGTGGCCACCGTTCTCTACTCATCACCCCAGAGAGATGGCATCCCTCCCTCCATCAATCTGTCCATCTGTCCACTCATCTATCTGTCCGTCCACTCACTCAAAACAAAGTGCTGCCGTCTCCTCCTCCTGCCTGGAGGGTGTCTGCTTGCGTGGCTCCGCCCCCCGCGTCGTTGTGGTTGGCGGCCGCTGCGGCTGCTGCAGCCACCGCTTCCAGGGAGGCGGGGTCAAAGCCTTGCTCCGCCCCCAGTGCGTCGGCCTCCATCTTCACACTGTCGGCCAGGAAGGCGGAGTAGGCGTCGCTGTCGGCCATCAGCAGTTTGAGCTTGGGGATCCAGCTCTTGCGGACGACGCGGCGGGCGTTAGTGCACATGTCGGCCGCGATGGCGTTCATCTCGCTCTCCTTGAAGCTCGGCGCAAAGTTCTGGCAGTAAACTGGAGGAATGGAAAGAGACGGAAAAGGAAAAGAGAGGAAGATGAAGAACGGAAAAGAGAGAAAAAGAATGGAAGGCAAGGAGTTTTTAAATCCAAATTTCCAAGCTGCAAAGGGCAACTTTTCATGAGGGCAGCTCAAGATCTCACTGAGATTCAACTCACAGTATTCATAATATTAAAAACTGTGTGTCTGTTTGACTCACATTTGACAGCGTGCAGCACTCTGTTGTCCAGAGGTTTACGGCTGGGGTCGTTGGTTGAGGAGCGTATGCCAGTTCCACAGCTGTTGGCCAGAGTGCTCCTGAACAACAGACAAGAAGCTTACAAAGACGAGCCGTGGCGCATACTGAAACACAATTCCTGCTAAATTTACATTTTAAAAACCCAGTAGCTTGATGTGAAAATTGATTCAATGCCAAAAGTGCATTGACTCCTGTTGTAGTCGAGTTCACAATCTGCAGTCTATCATTTTCTGCAGCTTAAGCAAATGCTCCATCTTTGTTACTTTGTGCCCGACACTGACCTGTCGAAGAACGCGGCCAGCAGGCGTCTGAGCAGCACTTTGTGGCGGGTGCCGGCGCTGACGTGGCAGTTCATGAGCTGGGCGCGGGAGATGAACACGGAGGTGCCGCTCACCAGCTCCAGCTTCTCTGCCGGGTCGCCCTCCTCGTACAGCTTCGGGTGGCAGCGGTTCCCGATCTGGCTGATGAGCTCAGCAGGCAGCGAGGCCAGGTCCTGCCGGGACCGCCCGCCCCGCCCACCCCGCCCGCCGCCCGAGTCTGGAGCCAGGTCCGGGAGAGCCTCCACCCGCTCCCCGACCACTGAGGAAGGAGAATGGTGTCAGTCACAGCTCATTATCAGTTAAAATTTTACTTTACCAGTGCCACAGGATACAAATCCTTACTTTGAAGAATATAAAATCAAATTTTCTTCCCAACTCCTCAAATATTAAAAGCGGCTATCTTATTTAAAATAGTCCAAAATTGACCAAATTGTGCCACATTTATATTTACGCACTGGCTTCCACACTGATAACTAATTCTCCAAATACTATTATAGCTTGTAAACAGTTAATTACATCATGTTCTGGGGGAGTCCTTGTTTCTGATTGCTTTAATGTGCACATTTAAAACATTTAAACACTCATATTGCAGTTCAGCCCAGATTAAATTATTGTTATGCAAACATATGCTAACCAACATCTGTTACTATACAGAAGAAACCGCAAAAAGACTTAACATTTAGCCCCCTAAACATAGGCCCGGTTAACTTTTCCTTGACTCTATTTTTCACCTTGATGCATGTGAGATACTTCACAAGTCCATGTTGAATAACTGCAAACGCAATCACACTGCACTTTGCATTGCGTGCTGCTTTGCCTCCATTCATGCATTTAAATCATTTAGTGCACTTCCTAAAGTGTTTTTATTCTTACTTTAGTCAGTCGGAATTAGAGAATATAAATCCAGTTGGGTATCAAAGCCTCTGCTGCTTCAGTTCTAGGTCGCTGGAGACACATGTGGATCCAACAGAAGCTCCTGAGCATCAAAAAATTCCGGTCCTTAGACTTAAAAATGGCCCTATGGCCTAAATTTGATGTCAATATTTTTTTGCCTTGTGTCAATATTACATACGACTCAATATTTATCATACTATAGTTTATAAAAGTATAAAACTGATCCAGACCAAATTTATCCACAGAATGTTTATTTAACAATATAAACTTCACAAAGAATTAAATAACTTTTCCCTGCATGTATTTAAAGATATAATAATCTCAAAATAAAAGAAGCCACTGTAGCAGGGTAGAAGCCTAATTTTTGCCCCTAAAAGCCTAAATTTGGTGGCATCTCGCACATTTTAATGCCATTTTTCCATCTTAGTCATTGTATATTTTAATGAATTATTGTAAAGGAGAATAAGGGTTCTTCTATATTTTATTTAAGACATTTGACTGCTAACACATCCATGAGCTCTATTTTGGAAGCTACATGTGTTTGCTTTTATTTTGAAGGCGGGTCTAATGCGTTCTTACCATAACGCTACATAACGACTCTGAGAAAATCTTCTCTCTGACTTCAAAGTGCATTATGCTCTTCACATTTCTTGCGTATCTTAAATAAACTTTGGTTTGAATAACTATCAGAGTTTTGAATATTTAACACTGAAAAAAAACATCTGATCGTTTTCTTTTGATTAAATAACCTATAAACAATTCATAAGCTCGAGGCAGGATCCACAACTTTCAGTGGTTTCAGTGTTTTGAACATTTCATTCTCCTCCTTTAACATCCTCCACTCCTGAGAAGTTTGGATAAACAAACTGGTGCTCATGAAACACTCCGCGGCAGGAGCTTTCGCATCAGAAGACAAAAACTTAAGATTTACATGAAAACACAGCGACCTCGGGATGAACTGGCACTCTTTTGTCTCATGTATTACCTGCTGCTCCGGCGTTCAGCATGCTGTACATGGTGTACATGTTGCAGATCTGTCTGTACTGCTCTTCGGCGCTCTCGTCCGCTACGTCGTCCTCCTCCTCATCGTCATGGTAACTGATTGGCGAGTCGCTGGTATACATGCTCAGTGTGCCCGGGCTCGTGCCTTCGGGGGTCCCGCCGTTGTTGTTATTGTTGTTGTGGTTGTTATGGTTACTGTTGAGTCCAGCTCCTCCCATTGAAGTGGCGACGCCACCGACGGCGCCGCCCAACATGGCAGCGTTGGCCGCAGGTCCGCGCCCAGAGGCATCCTGGGTAGCATTGTTGGAGGAGGAAGATGAAGAGGAGGAGGAAGAGTAGCGTGCGGCCTTCCTCATCCCGCCTCCCCCGCCCCCTCCGGACCCGCCACCGCTGTCACGGTTGCCCCCCTCCCACAGACGCTTGGCCACGGGGGTGCAGACCACCGAGTAGGGAGAGCCCTCCTGCTGAGGACGAGAGAGGAACACTGGTTATTCATCTTCGAGAGAGAACTAACAAAAAATAACAAACATAAACCAACAATTTTAACAGCAAAACTTGAAAAGATACGTTTACAAATAACACCGAAATTTTCACTCTCCAAGGCTTAAATTGCTATTTTTTTTAATATATTCTTCTCAAACAGGTTAGGAAAAAAACATTTTCTTATAGTGCCGGGTTTTATTTGAACATTTTCTGTCAGGGCCAATATGATAAAGGACACTTTATCTATGAAATAATATTATGTAAACCTTACTTTGATAAACATGTTTTTCTTCTTCTTCAACAAAAGGAACTAAAGTCCTTGAATGGTATCTGTACAACAACTTTCCCTGTATAAAATACAATAAAATAACATTATCTTCATCTATTCAATTTTCATTTTAATCATTAAGTCGCTGATTCAGCTACAATTACCACCATGTGCCTCCGCCAACCAGCCGAGTTTCAGTTTACATCCATTTCTGTCCAGATTCATATGCAGCCCTGACAGTAGACAATACTTTAAATACGGATGCTGCTGTAAGAAACCTAAAAGTTCTAAAAATGAAGACTTCACACACATCTTAAGCCAAGCAGCACAAAATATCTACACAATCAGCACAATTTAAGGGAGGCACAAAGGATTAGTGTCACCAATTCAGCATCTGACCAAATGTGAAATATGGTCACAATCTCCCTTTCTGTTCCCGAGTTTTAGTGTTGAGTATTGGCCAGAAAAGCGTTTGATTGATGATATGCAATGTCATCAATTGACCATTTATTTTTTTATATTAGACGCTTGTGCCAAATTTGGTCACAATCGGTGTGCAACTCTTCAGTTATGGCCAGAAACATATTTTGTGAAGTCACAGTGACCTTGGCCTTTGAAGTCTACAATCGTCACAATAATCAATTCATCTGTGAGTCCAAATGGATGTTTATGCCAAATTTGAAGACAATCCCTTAAGGTTAACCTGTGATATTTACGTTCCAGAGAGTAGGACATGTGTACCAAAAGCTGTCATCAACACAAAGGCATAATAAGCAGATATTCAGTGTGAACCTTTAGTAACTTACAGTTGATACAGACCGATTTCAAAAAGTACCGAAATGCATTGGGGTTTGATACTCACCCGCACTCACAAAGCACCAAGTGGCCTTTCAGTTTTTGAGATACAGAGAAGGCCACTTTGTTCACTTATTTCACCAGTTTTAACACCAAACACTGACCATCACTGCACTATAAACACTGTACAATATTAATGTCCCTAAAGTTTATTTTCCTTTTGTTTAAATTGTTAATATTTTTTATATATTTCTACATGTCTAAATTGTTAATACCTTTCTTATATTCCTAGTTTATACTGCTTGTTTAATATTTATTGTTATTTTTATTGAAGCTCCTCTCCATCTTGCTTTACACTTTGCTTCTGTAATACTGGAAATTTCCCTGTTGTGGGAATAATAATGGAAAATCTTATCTTATCTTAATATTTCATACGTTATCTCCCAAAAAGAACAAGTGACAAATCTGGTGGCAGTGTCCAGTGATGAGGAGAACAGTTTCTGTTATTATCCCAAAGCCTTTAACAGATTCCTCTGTACATATGATGCTTATTTGTGCTAAACCAAAACTATATAAAGACAGCTCTGCTCTCCTCTCCTGCTGAAAGTGAGGACTTTAGCAAACCCACCCATTTTCCAATTAGCACCCAACATCACATGGCAACTATTTTTGCCAGATGCTTTCCTCTAGATTAAACAACAAGAAACTGGTTTCTCCACTTTTCCCTCTACCTTTATTTTAAGTAGCCTGACTCAACACTGAGATTTACAATCCTCTATTCATTGTTTAGTCATAAGTGAGTGAGCAAGTTTCAACCTGAAACTCAGATTATGTAAATAAGTACACATGACACCACAATGGAAACAAACACATGCATTGTATATCTGGCTGGTAAAAGTTTTTGGAAGGTGCATGTCTTTAGTTTACCGGATTTCAGCAGGGGAGCCAAAATGTGAATATTTTTCATTTAAGATATCTCTGAAAACTCAGGTATTGAGTAAATAAAAAGGAAAACACTGGAAATCCATTCTAGTGTTTGTATTTAGTCACTCATAAGGCAAACTTTATTCATTCTGCAAGGGGAAATTCTTATTTTCCCACTCTGTTTATATATATATTTATTTATTTATTTTCACACATACAAACAGGACCATTATTAATGGAGAGCGAGGGGGAGGGAGTCCACACCCCGTACTTGCTCCGAGTGGAGATTTTAACCGGCCGTCCTCCGATCCCCCAGCCAAGTCCCTACTGACTAAGCAGCTGCCGCCCCAGACAATAAATGAAGTGAGACGAACTGTTTACTCCAGTTTGTGCTCCTTTGAAACCCTCAGCTCATTAATATGGATTGTAATATTATAAAAACACAAACCATACTGCTTATATTAAAGCACTGACACCTCAAGGTAAAGCTCTTCTAAAGCAGTTAACTGCACACGATTTAAATAACGACCCTTGACTTTTAAAATAATTTGTTTTTGCTTGAACCTCTTTGAAACTGTATTTGCTATATTTCTGAAATAACCTTCAGGTTTTAGTTTGTCAAAAATATTAATGCATGGTGTTTTTCAGCCACTGTAACAACAGGCAGATAATACATCGTCTCTCAAAGCCTTTTCAAACCTCAAAGAGACACCTACTCATGATGTCCTGTCTCAAAAGACCTTAATATTAAATGTTTGTTCTCTTTCCAGAACACTTAACTGAGGAGCTGTTAATGGGCCTCATCAATGCAACACTTTGCTTGTTTTGGGACGGTCAGCGGGCGGCCTACCTGCTGCGGCTGTGGGGTGGGCTGAGGAGGTGTGGAGGCCATCTGTTCCGTCTTCACCTTGGACACCAGAGGGAGTGGCGTCAGACAGGAGGCGGGCCTTCCCGCGGCGGGGGCGACGATGCCGACTCCTCCGCCGCCACCCATTGTTTGAGTGACGGGGCTCTGAGGCTCGGAGGGTGGGGTCTCCTCGGTGTGAAGACCCTGGGAGTCACAGCTTGGAGAGGAGACCTGGAGGTACAGTGATATAAAGGAGGAGTAAACTTTAATCTCACTACTATCATTACTGAGGGTGCATCATGCCATCATTTCATATTTATGCAGGTCTAAAATGTTTTAATTTCCCAACATAAGCAAAAGAGGTGTGAATCATCAGAGGCCCCACGATACGATTTTATCCCGATATTTGAATCACTATGCGATATTATTGCGATTTTAAGCATTTTGCGATATGGTGAGTATTGGACTGGTATTTAACCGTTTAACTGCATTTTATGTCCAAAATAATTTAATTTAATCAAGAACTGTTGTGTCAAATAAGAGAAAATTATTTTTATTTCTCCACAATGAGAGTCAAACCCACAGACTGACTGAAGTTTTCAGTCAAACTGAACTGAACTGATAATAAACATGTATGGACGACAACAACTGAAGCATTTTATTAAACTTTCCTCAACTTAAAGCTTCACTGCTCTCAATTTTTTTGAATGAAACACTAAAAATAAGCATAACTTTTCAGCATTATTTTGACAGCTTACTGACACAATATCCTGCCGCTACAGCCTCCGGAAAAAAACAAAAACAGCAGAAATACTGACAGCCGCATGAACGGTAAATATCAATACCTGGTGGCCATGAATCGAAATAATATTCCCATGCAAAGTATCGTGATACTATGCTGTATCAATTTTTTCCCCACCTCTACTAAGCAGGGCTGGATATCAACTGAAATGTGTCCGTTGACCCAAATATGTTGCATCAAATATGTGGTATATTAATAAACTTATAAACGTATTTTATGTCCAGAAAAAAACCCATTTTAGACCATCTTATATCGGTTAAGCCACTGTTATGGCTGCTGGTAACACTGGAGGCTTAATAATAATAAGTTGTAGCCTTGGTTTATAATCCTCAAATACATTACATATGGAATCTGTTTTTTGGCCAGTAATATAGATAACAAAACTAACTTCTTTCACTCTTCTACAGAGCTGGACTAACATCAAACCAAATATAGTTCCCAATATTCCTTGTTAGCTTGCCAAAGGAGAAGAAGCCAAACTCTATTAAACACCACCATGTCTGATAAGCAGCAAGCAACTTTACACACCCTGCAACAGCAAATAATGTCAATTTTACCTCACGTAACACATAGCTAGCACCACATTAACTCAGTGTCAGGAGAGGTACTTTCAAGGAAATCAGTTTTTCCTCGTTAATATGTAGATTTATGCGGCAAGGCACTCTGAATCTAATCAGATCATTTGGGTACCTGTAGTGTCAGTGTGATGTTTCCATTATTCTTGAGTCACAGTAACATGTCCACAAACACACACACCCACATGATCACATAATGGCATGAATAATGTCACACAGGTGCCAGCACATACAACGTTTGATTAATTTATAGGATTATTTACAAATTATTCATAAGCAGTGTTCATTTTGTTAACGGAAACGGTGACAAATTGTTCGTCAACCACCTTTATTCGTTACTTAAACGAGACGATGACAAGACAGCACTGATGTCATTTCACAGTCATTCTGACGATATCTAGACACAATGGTATTGATCAAAGAACAACATGTAGCTTAAAGAATGAAAACTTAACCAAATCTATTTTTAGTTTTGTCACTTTTCACCTTCTCTCAAACTCTCTGTCTGTCTCAAATGCACACAGACAGAGACAGAGCCCTCTGTCCTTGTATCACTCCTCAGTCCTGACAGTTGTGCTACTATAATGCATAACAATTGAGATATGTGGGTGGGATTTGGATGGTTGAGACACATTTTTTGCATCTCTAGCAGTGCAGATTGGCTCTCATAACAGCCAGGTGGGTGCAACTGACCCTCCAACCATGATTAGCACAGACATGAGGGCTCGGAGTAACTGCAAAACTTAATTCTTAATCATTCAACCGTTTTTTAATAGACAATTATAAGATACAATCTTACTATGAAGGATAAAAATGACTAAAAACAATAAGCATTGTCATCTAAAGACTAAGACTAAATCTATAGTAGCTTCCAAAATTAACACAGATTCAAATAATTTTTATATCCATTAAAAATGTACTAATTATATACTTATTAACTTTTAACCAACGTTTTTTAAGAATGCTTCTTCGGCAGGTTACCTTGAGGAAAAACTCTGTGCCTTTCTCCATGATCTGTTGGATCTGGAGGAAGCCAGCAGTGTACATGAGCAGGAACTGGTCTCCAACGTTCATGCTGAGGCGACCCGTGTAGCAGAAGGCCAGGATCTGCTGGAAGCTCTGTGGCTGCACGGCCGGGGGCAGCTCCACCACCGAGCTCTTCCCCCCGGCGTTGAACAGATCCCGGAAATAGGAGCTGCTGGCTGCCAGCACCGCACGGTGGGCCTGCGGGGTAAACAGCGGGGAGAGGCAAGTCATGAGGGGGTAAAAATATGGTGATTCTGACTGAAATGTGAAGATCCATATCATAAAGTGCAACTGATCAAGCGTAAATTTTCTGTCCCGAATATTTCCAGGGGGTTTGCACTCGCTTGTGTGTGAAGTCAAGGAGGTAGAATACCCAAACAACATGTTCTTAGTGGAAGACTGGCTTCATCTCCATCATTTTTACAGCTGACTGGAATCTATTTTTAACTACAATGGCAAAAGAATTAGTATTGATCATCTCAATTGTATCCAACTGTAAATTCTGTTGCAGTAAATTCTGAAATACAGCCAAATTTTCTAATTGTAGCCCTCCAAATTGAAATTTTATTGAGCGGCCGCAAAGCCAAAGATTTATTCCCCTTGTGAGCGAGGTGGCCAGAGGGAGCTCAGAAAATCTATTAGAAATTATTTAAAGCAGGACTCTGGCGGATTTTGACCTGGGTCATATTTCCCCGTCTTGCCAATTGATTTTGACCAAAATCTTGTCAATATCTCCACTGTGGAGCTAATTATGCCTTACTGCAGCTCTCAAAACCAGTCCTCCAGGGCCAATGATCAACTGGACACAACAAATACCGAACTCTTCCCAAACATGATGTTATAACCCAGATATTGCATGCTAAAAATATATGCAAAAACATGAAAATTGCAACATTTAGACGATTCGTTGAATAGGTAACAGTTAATGTGGGCACCTTGAAGGCGTGCCCCTTGACGACCACGGAGACATCACAGTAGAGGCCCTGCAGCCGCTGCTCGTTCAGACACTCCAGGATGTTGTTGCCAAAGTTAGGGATCGCCATCTGCAGCGTCTGAGCCATAACGCTCTGCCCAGCACCACAGGATCTGCAAGAATCAGGTAGACAGAAGTTAGAGTATATGTAACAGGACTGAGATCATCGAAAGGTGGTGAAAAAGAGCAATGGGTTGGATGAAGGACAGAAGGAAGGAGAGAGGGAGATATCTGGAGGGATACATGCATGAGGTGAGGAATGGATAAAAAGAGAGGTATCAGAAGTGGTGAGAAAGACAGGACGAGGTGAGGTAGCAGGACAGGAAAAGAGGAAAGATGAGATAAAGGAGTAATGAGATAGGAGTAACAGTAAAGAAGAACTGGAAGATGTACAAAAAGGCAAGAAATAAGGAGAGAGGAAAGACTTGGAATAAAGACACGGGGTAAGTGAAGTGTATGATGATTAATGAATTAAGTATTTGGTAAACAACTTTAATTCAAAACTCTAACTTCCAAAATGAAAGAGAATTTTGGGCCACCAGCGACAGTTATATAAGTTTTTTTTTTTTTTTTAACCTTGTTTCATTACATCTAATTCACAGTTAATAAACTGTTTGGTGGTTTTTGGCCTACTTTGTTATTTTCTCGTCGCTCCTTCTCAGTCAAAACACAGTCTCTTACATAACGCGCCGTCTATTCCACTCGTCTTCTGCACGATCCGACAAAGAAGGCTGTGATCAAAAGCAGAGGAACTGTCTAACTTGTGACAGGAAAATAAACAATCTATCTCTGAAATTATTTTCTCCCAAGACTGAAGGCATCACTATCCACCGGACCCTTTATTTTTGTTTATAAATGCGTCACATAAACATGGAACTATTTTTATACTGAGCATGATGGAGTGGAAGTATACGGATGAGAACAAAGGATGAGTCACTAGACTATATGTTTTATACATAATCATGACCTCTATGTGATTGATGGTGTACAAGCTTCATGCACAAGTATCTGGACGGTAGCTGGTTCTGAATAGATGATGTTGAGCTTCTACCCTGGCTACGACCCAAAACAAACCGCTAATGGGAAACAATATGATAGTGATTAGCCTTGTTCCTCCACTGGGAGTAAGACTCACAGACAAGACCTAGAAACCTAAACAGCAGCCTGCTACGTCACCACCTCCAGCTCTCCTCAGAAGTGCTGTGGAAAGCGAACACTGGAGCAGCAGCCAAACACCAAAGGGTCACAGAGAGGCCACAGAAATGTCATCATTTTTATAACTTTGATCCGAGACCCAACACTAATTCAAGGACTGTGTCAATCTTGCTGAACTGCATCGTCAGACTGACTTCTTGCCATCTGCTTAGAAAAAAAGGCATTCTGCAGGATAATAACAAAAACATCCATTGGATATCTCTTCAAGTCTGGAAAATGTCTAGAAACTGTGTGGTTCATTGTTATTCAATGTCTGGGTCACAACTGACCCAAGGCACATTGGAGGCTTTGAATGTCTCGCTAAGGGGTCATTTAAAGGGTTCACAAACTATTTCTCATTAAAATAGCTTCACCACTGCCCACAAATGTTGGAGTTCATGTTAAAGAAAGATGATTTATTCAATCTTCCAAGCTCTGTTCAACAGCTACTGTGTATACAGTAGGAACAGTGCCACAGTGAGAACATTTTAACCAATTATTATATTCGAGACACCGGTGTTACAAGAGGTGTGAATCCCCAGAGGCCCACGATACCATTTATCCTGATACTTGAGCTATAATGATATTGTTGTGATTTTAAGCATTTTGCGATATGGTGAGTATTGTGATACAATATATTGAGATTTGACTGTTTAACTGCATGTTGTGTCAAGAATCAAGAATTTTTTTTTTTCAAATAAGATAAAATGCTCAGTCTATTCATCTCACTTCAGTCTTTTTATTTCTCCACAATGAGAGTCAAACCCACAGACTGACAAACAAAATATTCAGTCAAACTGAACTGAACTGATATCAAACATGTATGGACGACAACAACTGCAGCATTTTATGCTTCACTGCTCTAAATTTTCTTTAATTAAAAATAAAAAGCCTAACTTTGCAACGTTATTTCAAAAACTTCCCGACACATTGTCCTGATGCACATGCTGCCTATACATTCCTCTTCTAGTCTCATATGATACCAGTATCTCCAGTATATTCCGAAAAGTGAGCCTGTTGCGGCCTCGGGAATAGAAACAAAAGCAGTGAAATTACTGCCAGCCCGCTGGCCGTCAGAACGGTAAATATGGATACTTGTCGGCCATGAATCGACATAATATTGCCACGCAAAATATTGCGATACTATGCTGTATCGATATTTTCCCCCACCTCTACTGATTACACCAGACATTTTACATAAAAGGTTAATAACTGATTGGGCATGAAGCCAAAATATTGCCAAATAGGCTCCTTTCGTTTTTCACTTTGACACTGAATTCAAGGCCAAGGTCTTGTTGATCAACTCTCTGTCTGAAACAGTAAAATTTGACTCTACTGCTGTCAACGCACCCAGTTTATGATTAACATTTTACACAGTCTCCCAACTTTTTGGGAATCACGGTAATTGTTTAGGCAAATAACTGTTTGCACATGAATATCAGTCCAAACAGTCTAAATACAACTGTAACTTCCAACCTTAAGTACTTTACATATCATTATGTTAGAACTGATACGCAAAGCTTGTGAAGTCACCACAATTGTTTATTATAAGTTGGACAAAAAAGAGTGCTTTGAACAATGCTGAGTAAGGAAAAGTGCCATTAAAGGCAGACCGATCCGTGATCAGGGCTTATGGCCACAGAATGTTTCCCCTCATGGGAATCGTACAGAAACTTGTAAAGAGAAAACCCTAGGAAAATGACTCTGTGCTTCTCCAACAGCTACTAACCAGATGTTCCTGAGCAAGGCCCTTTAAGTAGAAATTTACAGTAAAAAAGCATTTAATTAGTTAAGTTAGGCATAGGTGGCCCAAGGGAAATATTCCCACCAACAGAGACCCGGGATTCAGGATGCACCACTTTAGAGTTGCAGATTGAGGATAAAAGGGAAAAACAAAAAAAGAGAACTAGCAGAAAATATATGCCTTATTTGTTGGTGTTCTGCTGTATTGTTTCTTTTTTCGTGGTGTTTTACAGCCTGACTAAGCATTTTTTTTTTTCAGTTTAGCCACAAAGACATTTCATAGCAATGCATTATTTTTTAACTAAACACCAAATTTTGTTGCTATTCTGCATAGGGTTGCAGCAATATACCGGTATATCAGTGTATAAAAATTGGAAGTTATTATACTGTGGACATTTGTTAATCTATGGTACTGACATTCTTTAAATTTTATTTGAAAAAAGGAGAGTTTTGATACATACACGGTTGCCCATATAATTGGTTTTCTTTTTTCTTCAGACACAATCCTCTGTTAATTGTTGTTTAATTTTCATTGTGATATATTTGGAAGAGATTGATTAATAAAGTTGAGAAGATATACACTTTGTCAACAATATCTCACAATCATTTCATGGAAATAGGTAAAAAAGAGGTAAAAATATTTTATTCCAACTTTATAGGCAACCATTTACTTCCATTAAATAAAAGCGTTTTTTCAACCCCCAATAAACTTTGATTATCATTCCTTTAAGGGTCTTTTTAACTGACAATAATAACAATTGTGTAATAACAAATACTGTTGAACTGCCGCTATTGTACTACGAAAATCTCATTCCATCGCTACCTTTAGCCAAACATTACAAGCTTTTTCAAGCCATTTCACACCAATGTTCAAAGGGTGAAGAGGCACAGATGTGGGCACATCCAGATGTGTCACTTCTACACATCCAGTCAGTACAGTGCTGCAATCCCTTGAACCTTTGTTGATCTGCAGTAGGTGGCAAAAGCTTGTGTGTTATCTGAACCACTAGGCCTGACACATCATGACAATGTCTCTAGTTGTAAAACCTTTTTTTTTTTACAGCCTCACATTCAGTATACATCATAAAAAAGAAACACATAGTGCTCTAGTGGTTGTTGAAAGTCCACCTGGTAAACATAACAAAACATGTAACTTAAAACTCCTTCACAGAGCACCCTAACATGACTAGTGTATAACCCTATCGTAAAAGGCCATCTGAGGCAAATTCCAACCCCTTTAGTGGAGCCGCTCCTCGGCCAACAATAAAAGATAGTGGCTGTAGTGGGAAGCTTCCAGGTGTGAATGTGAAGCAGGGTGCTGCTGTAGCATGCATGCTCAGCAAACCTTCCCTAGTTGATAAATACATGTTGGAAAAAAAAGTGGGCTCAAGCAGTCCTGAGCTCCATCCTAACACCTACACAAGGGCAGCACTGAGAATAAAGGGGCCATCAGCATTTCATCATAATTAATTCTTAAGTTTATAGCAACTCATTAATTTTGATAGATATAGGGGTAGTAAGTAGGGCAGTGGGCTATGAGAGAAAGCAAAGCATGGTTATTTACAATCCCACGGCTGCACATTTTTTATTTGTATATGCTAAGTTGAAAATTCTGGACAACCATGGATGGTCATTAGTACCTCTAGTTGTTTTCAATAGACAAATTAGTCAGAATAAGACACTTAAAGACTGCCCAAATTCTGATATTAGTGCAAGTACTAATTGTGTAAATCACTATTACAATATCATCATGCTTAATTAATTGGCCATCCATATTCTGGACAAAAAAACAATTAAGATTGCAGACTGCTTATTGGATCAGGAGCACTTTGTACAATTTGATCTCAATAACATTGCCGTCATATCAAAACACTTAGTGCCTGAGTGTATAAATTACAGTTTAGTTTTCTTATACTTATTTAGTTAAAAATCAATAATGTTTTGACATAACATCCTGGCCATTGTATATAGACACATTATTGTGCCTTGACAGCTTGTGTCAATGTAAAAAAAGAAAGAAGAAAAATCAATATGCATTGCATTAATGTAATTATTATTCAACTGAAGTGGCTCAGAGTGAGATTTTCTCCATGCATTTTGGATCTTATCCATGATTTGTTTACATACATTACTCCTGCTGTAATTAGTATATCATGATCTTACTGACAATTTTCTCTTATCAGAACAGGTTATAGTCCCTTACTGTGCTGATAGAGCAGCAGGATTAAGATTAAAAGTTGCTGTGTTTGACCTCTGGACTCTATAGGTAAACTCTAAGTACTAAAAATGCTTCATCCACACTGTCTGCTCCCTAACATCTGCACCTCTCGTGGCCTTGACTGAGCAAAATGAAGCGGCAAAGTGTCCCAGTGGAGCTTCCAAGCGACCAATAGCAGATGCCTGTGGCTGTTTCCAGGTGTAAATATGTGCAATCGCATGAATAATAAGCAGTCAGTTGCTAAGACAAAGCATTTGTGAATAGAAAAACTCCCCTCAGTAATACAAGGTATAGAAACACAGAAAAAAATTGCATGATACCCGCAACCAGACACTATAGCATTTGTGATAAAAAATTTTAAAAACTTGAAATTGCTGAAGTCTACTCGGGTAACCAAGCCAAGAGCAAACTTTTTATCTTTTACCCGAGTGAACTGCTTGCTTGATTTGATTTCAACACACTGTGGAGCACTGCATGTCATCCAAGGACATCCTACCAGCCACCTTTCCCCCCTAACGGGTCAGAGAGGTCACAACAACTTCCAGGAAACATAAAAGGGGAGTTAATTCACACCACTTGACCCTTGCCCTGCAGTCCCCATGTGCCCTATTATATGCTCAGACTAAACTGTGTGTGTCTGTGTGTGTCCTCTGCAACTTTTAAAGTTCATCTCCAGTGCCACAAACTCTGATTGACTTCATGCAGACTTTAACCACATGCTCCAGCTAACAGCCAAAAAAAAAGTAACTTGATCACTGCAGTCAGCTTGCTGGCATATCATCAACCAAAGCAACTACTTAAATCAACACTAACACTAACATGTGACATCAACATCAATCACAACCTAATCATATTCAGTTTCCTGGTTTTGGGAGGTTAAAGGTGGCCTGTTAGCAAGTAGCAAGCTAAAGCTAAGGCTAACACTGGCATTAGTAAAACACTTCACTTATACATTATAATTCGCAAACATGCCTTTAAATCTCATGTGCTAAGCCCCAGCCTGGTGTGGCATTTACTTTCAAGACATTTAAGGCTGAAAATGCTGTATTTGCCGACACTCGTGGGTAGACAGGCACCAAAATGTGGCTATAGTGTAGCCTCCCTTGAGCACTACTGGAGCTGAAACTTCAAAAACGAAATTTTTATTTATCGACATCAATTATACATCAATTAATCTCACATGAAAGACTAGCAGAGCCGATGTCTCGCCGGTAGACGCCTCGGGAGGGAAAGAGCCCGCCACTAGCGGGGCAGCAGGGCAAGTCAGAGCGGGCAGAGAGCTGTCGGTGCCCCGCCGTGTGCCAGCCTCGATGCCCGGTAGGATTTGGGAGTCCTCGGCTGGCCCGGGCCGGTGTGTTGGAGGGAGGGAGGGAGGGGGCGGCAGCGGAAAAGGGACAAAAAGAGAGCTCTTCTTCTTTATCTTGTATGCCAACCCCGGTTTCAACTCCCATCCGACACGCACACGTTTATCGTCCGAGGAAGCGGGGACACGAAATCTGCCACAAAAATAGTCGAGGGGATAAAATATTCAGCAGTTTAGCGCTATCCCCGTCTCCCCTCTCTCCGTGCCAGCGCGGTGTGATGTCCGTTCAGACCGAGTTCCCTCCTCCTCCTCCGGCCGAATGGCAGCTACCGATACGGGACAGACACGCGTTGTTCCCCTCCAAAATGTCGCTTATGATATATCACAGCGAATAAATTATTTATTAAATCTCCACCAAAAATGGGACTCTATTAGCCACACAGGCTTTGTTCACTTGGCTGAACTCCGATGTGAACATTTATTTATTTTAGCGTTATTTTTTTTTACCGGAGAGGACAGCGGGGTCTATAGCGGAGGGCGATACTGGTACTCCATCTTTAGCCGACATCAACAGGTCATCCCGGGACACAAATGCGCTGCAACTGTGGGCGAGACAGACGGATGGATCCGGCATGGCGAGAGCGGAGAGGAGAGGAGAGGAGGGGAAAGGAAAGTAAGGGGCTTGGCTGTAAAATCTTAACCCGTTTACCGACAGGACACCGTGATATTAGGCGAAGAAACCGCTGCAGGGACTTTTCAAATTAAGCACATTGGGAGGAAAACCCCGCACCCCCCTCCCCAAAAAAACACCAAGTAGTTTTTGGTAAAGTTAAGGAATGCAGGAGAAAGAAGAGCGGCGACGAATGAGTGAAGCCGGTGAAGTGGTTAAAGTTTGGTCTGTCCCCATGAGCCCATCCCCCATAGTAGCAGCACAACTTTACCACCCCATCCCCTAAAAAAAAACAATAAAATAACAATAGCTTAACCCCCACTTCAACACACCGCCGCAGACCATACACCACCCCTCTATCCAAATTCACCCATCCGAATTCAAGCAGCCACACGCACACACACATATATACAGTTCGGGGCTCGGACAACTGACCGACCCATCTCGCCAGCCGAGCCCGAACCGTTGTCCTCGGTGACCCGACGTGCTCAACTCACCCCCTCGGCTCTATTCCGCTGGAAAGTGTTTCAATGGAGGGCCAGCGCAGAATAAGCGGTCTAGTGTCTCCCTCCGCCTCGCTACAGGCAGCCATTCATTGTGACTGTAAGCTGTGAACCAGCAGCCGGAGCACGCACACAATTCATGCATACACATACATACTTATACACGTGCGCGCGGCGGGGGCACGCACGCACTCACACATGCAGGCGAGGAGAGGAGCGCAGAGCCATCGAGGAGGAGGAGGAGGGATGGTGGGGGGCGCAGCAGAGGAGCAGAGGGGGGATTTTTTTTTTTTTTAACTCTCCCAGGGGTTGCAGACAGATCGCAGAGCTACCGATCGGCTAGACAGACAGACAGGTAGACAGACAGACAGATGGGGAGGCTTTCTGCATTACTTTTTGCCTGTGGTGCAACGAATTAACACTGCACCTTATGTGCTATTGTAATTTCACAAACCAATAATATTAATTAGGTGGTCGACATGGACTGCTCCCCATCATAATAGGATTACAATAAATTATTATATCCCCAGATATCAACCCCATCTCCCCCTATCTATTATTTTCCCCTAATTTAAACTATGCATATACCTGGTAATACTTCATGTCAGCCGGCGTAAATAAAGCAATGCAGGTGTAATCATTTAAACCAAAGTAAAAGGTGGGTTTACCTAGGTGTCTATTACACTATAGACCTCATTAAATCCATACATTTTGTCACCAAAGCCCTTAAGAAGCATGGCTGAAGGGAAATTATAGGCTCACCTCCAAAATTCAATTTGTTTTTCCTCAGCAGTCCTAAAAATAACTTGGCACATGAAAAATAATTTGGATGAGTAATGGCAAAAAAAGTTTCCTTAGTGCGTGGAGAAAGACCAGTTTTTAACCAGTCACAACAAAGGTGTGCCTACTAAAATGATTTCATTATTTTTATTATTATTTATTTGCATTTCATATATTAGGCTATTATAATGTATTATTATATTGTGGTTTTTATAGGCTATGACTCTTTATTTGTTTACTTTGAATCCAGCCTAAAAGAGGTTAGGAGTGACATTTTTAACGCCAATCTAATGTAACGAGTAATATAACGAAACGGGATTTAAAACTAGAAGTAATGGGATTACATTTGAGGGAGTAACGGATTACAGGTTTGAGCCCACGCGCCGCTGCGGGCAGGTAGACAGGCAGCGTCCCCAGCCGACCCGACTGTCTGAGCCCCACCCACCAGTCCACCCACTCAACCCACTCACTCACTACTCACCGGGCTGTCCTCTCCCTTGGGTGGTGGAACCGACTCCCTCCTGACCGGACCGTGAAGCCGGGTGCCGCCGGTTCGATCCCGCTGTCTTAATGTGTGCGATAGTGCGTCTAGACTCCGGGCAGGTGAGCCCTTCGGGGCCTCCAGGCGCTGCGCACAGTGAATACTAAACAGGATGAGACTGCATTCAGGCACAGCACTGCGCTCCCCGCTCTCTCTCCCTGTCATGCCAAATACTATTAACTCTATAATTCTCCTGTGTCAGATGTATAGCGCCACGCTCTCTGGGCATTTATTGTCACAGCGCCCCCATCCAGATGTTCAGGCTTGTGTGCATACAGTAGAGGCAGATTGTTTTTTTTTCCATCCACACTCATCCATGCCCTATTTTATGGGAATGGGTGCAAACTACTAAATAAAACAGCGTGATGGTGGCTGATATGACAGTAAGTGTGAAATACTTGGATTTATATTGCTTTTGTAGTGCAGACATAGGCCTATACTATTTGTGAGCGGTGGAAGTATTCTCATCATGTAAATTTAGCAATACCACATTAAAAAAAAAAGAAAAAAAAAAGCTCACCCAATTACAGCACAGCTCCAGCCAGGATTTTATAAATACTGAGGTCATTAAGAGGAATTTCATAATTTTTCACATTTTATTTTATATATTTTAATTGTTTTGTTGACCTAAATTAGTCACATTTAAACACCTAGCCTAAAAATATATTAACTTAAACTATATCCTACATTTTTATTGTGGTTAGTTGTTGATTTTAAGAAGCACAGCAGTAGTAATTTCTGCATAATGACGAAAAACATAAAATAAAAGTACAGTACTCATTATACAGATTATGAAAACTGGCTGTTGGGTGGATTTATAACTATTTTTGTCAGTATCATTTTGAGGAAGAACAATCAGGTGAAGCTTATTTCAAAATTATTTTAACACACTTTGGGTTAATTTGATCAGGTACAATGCATCATATTTCCAAAAAAACCCCAATGTGTTTGTAATTACTAAGTTAGTAATTACATCTGTCAAATGTACAATAGTTGAGTATAAAGTACTTGCATCTTAAAAGTGATGAATTAGAAGTGCAAAGTTGCATCAAAGGAAATATTCAAGTCAAGCAAATGTTCCCAAAAGTAGAACATACATACATACACACACGTGTGTGTGTGTGTGTGTGTGTGTGTGTGTGTGTGTGTGTTTGTCTCTCTTTCAGAAAGGATAAAAGAAGGGAAAAGTAGATATTGTGCTTCTAATAAATATTCTCAATTTAATTTTTATTTGACAAGTAAATATACAGTAAACCTACATCTGTCAGGGCCCTTGCAGATCTGTGGTCCCATGTAGTTTTCTACTTTAGACATCCAGTCTTGTTCACTGCAGTGATTATGAAACAAAGCTCAAGTTTGATGATTCATTTAAAGCCAAAAATGTACAAAATATTTAAAATATTGTTGATTTTGCACAATAAAGACCATAATTCATTCTTAAACAAGAATATTTCCTTTTTTCTCTGCACTTGGCCCATGCATGCCAGCACTAAATGGAAGAGTGAAAGGGCTAAATGTAAGCAACACAAACACCCAGTTTTATCTATTGTCCTTAAACAGCATCACATTCATGCCATAACGACCTAAATTCACTTAACCGTTCCCATATATAGCCAGAGCTGCTCAGCGCTGACCTGCATTGACCTTGTTTTCTCTAAGGCAGTTCTTTTTTTTTTTTTATCCGCACATCATAGGTCCGGGGTATTTTGGTTAATCCATAGGCTATGTTTAGCCTTTTTCATCAGAATGCATCACCAACTTCAGGCACGGTGAGATTAAATTAGATTATTCATGAAAGCGGGCTGATGTGTTTTCCAGCCTCCTCACATGTTCTCTGCGGGGTAAAAGTAGGCCAGTGTGTGCAGCGGGCTGACTGATCGACCCTCTCCGCTCTTGTCCTTACATTACACCGTTTCCCTGACATTACACGGCTCTGCCGGAGGGGCGGGGGAGCACGGACGGGGTTTGCGCTTTCGCCTTTACTGGCCTTACGGGTTTCCGTAGGGACGCTCCAAGCATGGCTACCTCCATGTGCTAACGTGAGACTAACCTGAAAACCGACTCTGCACTGTAGCAGGAAGAAAACACCCACCATACGACCACTTGTTTCTCCTTTATATCAAACTACCTGACAAACTAGTAAAGAAGAGTCCGACTGGAGGGACCTGTCACAGGTAAATGTGTTTATAACACTTAGTTTAGCTAGCAAACAAGCTAATAACTTTTCTAGTAAGAAGTGCTATTACGCATCATTTCTGACTTGTTTATTAGTTTAAGTTTGTTTTATGTAGCCAGCTAAGTCAAGTAACACCCATTTACTCCGCTGTTAATTTAGTTGTTGGATTGAAGGACACGAAACTGGAGATACAGGTCAGATTAGTCTCATTTAATCCCTGAGTCATCTTTACTGCTTAATCCTTCTGTTATTGATCGATTACATCAAATAATTTCGCATGAAACCAGGACAATTCTGAGCAGTCTTTAGGCATGTCTGCTATTAGGATTTGCTGCTTTTAAGTTAAATATGTTCAGGGATTTGTTCTGTTGGCTTTCCAAAACATGCAATTTGAAGGACAAAATCCTAAAATCTGGACTATTTTAATGGTGGTTTTGTTGCAGCCCTGCTAGAGGTGAATTGGCATCAGCATGCAAAGATTAACATAATAAACTGCTACTTGTCAGTTATTGAATTAACTGTGAACTATTTTATAAATGTATGCAGAGGATATACTACAATAATCGCTTTAAGTATTTTTTTTAATTAAACAAAGGAAAAAATCTCTGAGTCCAGCTTCTTACATTCAATGTTGTTTTGGTCCTCTGTGACAGTTAACTGCATTTTTGGAGTTGTACTGCTAAACAATACCTTTAAAGAAGTAATCTTGGGCGTGGGGAAACACTGATTGCCCTTTTTTCCCACCGTTTTCTGACATGTTATAATCCCAACAACTAATCAGTTGATTGATTAAATAATCAACACATTATCTGATGTTGAAAATAATAAAGTAAATTGTAGCCCTTCATGGAAGCTGTAACACTGAAACACACAAAGCTCAAGTCAGTTACAGTAGAGGTCAAATAATGAATGGGGCAATGGACAAAGAAATAATAAACAATTTTGATAAAAACATGTTCATGCTTATCAAAAACATTCACTCGCTCCAGCCTCTCGAATGTGATAATTTGCTGCTTTTTCTCTGAGTTATGATTGTAAAGGCTTAATGTTGGCACTGTTAGACTGGGTTAAGGAGTAATTATTTCAGAAAGTGCAAAGAAAATGCATGATGAATCAGTTGATCAATCAAAAGATGAATAAATAATCAACCATCATTAGCTCTAGTTTGATGACTCTTCTTTTTTACTGTCAGGGCCACTTAGATGACATACATTTCATAAATGTTCATTAAAAAAAGATGTAGCGCATAAATGTCACATATATGTTTGAGTCAACTCAGAAACAGTGTTGCTGTTACATTGTTTGTCCACCAGCAATGACAAGGTTATTTTTCAGTCGTAAAATATCAAGTTCACTACAGATCGTAGTCACAGTTCTACAATAAAATGTTTGTGTTGTGTATGTTAAATGTGTCTAACATTGGATTTCTGAAACTAAAATGACATTATTAGATGGCTCTTTACTTATGTTTCACACATCTTGAGACTCAATTCAGCATTCTACTGTCACCTTCCTTTAATTGTTTTTATGATGTGTGCTGCTGACCTCTTGGCCAGGTCACCCTTGTGAAAGAGATCCTGATCTCAATTTTATCCGGTTAAATAAAGGTTATATATATTCAGACAGGTATTTTTTTCTTTTTCCAGGCAGTGTTTCTTAATGTTGGTGAGGACATTTCGCCTCTTTCCCCTCATCATCTCCCATCATCTGTATCCTTCCTGCACCCGTTGTGCAAGACAGACAATCTGGTGGCGCTCAGGCAGTGCTGCTGCTGCTGCCGCTGCTGCCGCTGCCAGCAGGGAACAGACATCCATGGAGCCTCTAAAAACTGCCTCTGAAGTTCCCACAACCAAACCTCCTCCTCCCCCACCTTCCGGATCTTCAGTAAAAGACACTGACCTGACAGCTAGAGACATGGCAGCGGACACAGAGAAGACGCCTCCTGCTGGACTTTTACCCGGAGAGACAGTGGTCAAGGAGGGCAAGGCGGCAATCTTGTTTCCCAGTGCCAACGAGGTGTTTTACAACCCGGTGCAGGAGTTCAACAGAGATTTGACGTAAGAATAACAATCAACTTCTTTGGCTTTTACCTTGTAGAAGCATAATTACAACCATAATTACACCACAGACTTATTGGATGAGTTCAGTGTTTTCTATCATCTATTTGTGTTGATGCAATAGATGGTAAACTTAACAGTGTGTGATACCTTTAAACTGTAAAGAGAATAAAAAAGGGAAGTCAGTATTATGCTTTTTTAGGTTGTTAAACTATGCTCCGGATGTATTATTTTAAAGTGTAACTATACTTAAAGTATTACAAAGTCCAACTGAACATTGAACGGGATGTTTTAAAGAGACCAAAATGTTTCAGCTAACTTTGTTGAGCTTAAAACACACTGTCAGTAACAAAGTACCCCTCTCCTAAAGCATCCCCTGCTTTATTGTGTATTTTATTCTAAATGGGACAATCGTTTACAAAATGAACACCATGCTATATTGAAGAAAACTTGAAACTAGTGATTGAGACCATAAACTCAATATAAAAATGTATAAAACTAGTGAGAAGTACGTCATTTTCCTATTGACTTTTTTTCAACCAGTGCAGTTGCCCCCTGCTGGTCATTAGAAAGAATGCAGGTTTAAGGCAATTCAGCATTGACTTCACTTCTCAGGCCCAGATAGATTAATCACAGCAAACTGTGTGATAACTTAGTTTAAGATTATATATATTAATGAAAGCCAAATGTATTAACAGGATCAGCAGTAGATATTCCAGATTTACAGCCATATTATGTATATCCAAAGTGTGCTAACATTAACTAGCCTTCATAAACTACTGGTCATACCGCTTGTGTCTTGTAATGAGCAGTGGTGCAAAAATTCAAAAAACGTCTTCTAAAAGTGTTGAATCCAGACCTAAGTAGACCGGGTGAGGACAAAAGTGCTGATTGTTGGAGAATACCTACATCCTGTTAAGTGTTTTCACATGGATGGATTGCACATAATTTCAAGTGAGTCATCCTTATGACCAGTTAATGCCAGTTTTAATCCATGTTGTAGTTGTAGCACCACCTACATATGTGAATTTTGCAGGAAATCCAGACAGTAGTGAATCTTGCATTCAAGCCTCACAGTGATATTAATAGTCAATGGCCACATGGTGGTGCCATCTGGACCAGAACCTGCTTACTTTATTATTCGTCCCTCGCAAAAAACTTTAATCAAAATTTGTCAGGTATTTTATTTCCCTCTGAAAACTACAAAACAATACACAGGACTGAACACATGTCCTCAGCGGAGAAGAAGAAGAATACTGTCAGCAGGACAAGACATTTTCATTAAATCTCACGTGTCATGATTTTGATTCTGCTGCCATATTTTACTTTGCTGCCCCCGTTCCTTTACTGATTTGAATTGCATGATAGTGTTTCACACATTCACTCCATCACTCACAGTGGGACAAGCCTACCTCTCAAACACAAGAACCCACATAATAAAATTGGTCTGAAACCACCGGCAGACTAGATTAGTGTCTTTGTTATTCACCATGTTATGATATATACAGAATATGCTCATATTTAAGAAATAATTATCCCTTTTCCAGATGTGCTGTGATCACGGAGTTTGCCAGAGATCTGCTGGCTCAGCGCGGCGTGAAGGTGGTGGTGCCAGGAGAGAAAGAGAGGGTGGTGGTGTCTCTGTCAGAGGAGACGAATGAAGCCGACGTACAGATGGAGGAGAAAAACGGAGCGGAGTCTCCAGCTGTGACTGCAACAGTGGGGGAGAAATGTGAGGTATGGAGGGTTATTTAACAGTTTAATTGCCAAGTAACAGTTTTTGTTGCATGAACACTGACCAAGACGGGAAATTAAATAAAGGAAAGTCAGACAGGAATAGGGGAAATATGAATTATTTGACAAATCTAGTGTTCGCTCACACTGTCAGGGTTAGAGGTTTAAGTCCCACCGGGGTTTCCCGTACTAAAAACATACACACTGATGCCAGTGTAAAACCGCTTGCATAAGGGCTTCCATCAGATGACTTATGTTAATGTTACACGAGGTAATTTCACACTCTGGTGGCCCCAAGTGGTAGAGAGAAGTAATTAGATCAGTTTTAAAAATTTGAATTATTTCATTTTGTTGAAATAATGTTATTAGATGTCTGTAAAGACCTGAGTTCATCCTGTTTATGATTCCAGCTTTACTAGATGGAGTGATGCTGTTTGAGTTACAGTTCACTAATTCTAGTCAAAGGTAAAACAATTTGGCAGGGAATAAACGTAAAAATGAGTTTCTTAGTAGTAAATCTATAGCTAGATTTTTAAGGAAAAATCAGTTTGGATGGTTTTATAGCTCCTATAAGCTATACCTGAACCCATGGAGAACTTCACAGCTCCCTGTTTTGGTTCGCTCACTGCTGTCATCAGCATTATGGTTTCTTCGAAGCAGTTTTCAGGTAAAAAGCTCTAATAAAGCTGCTGTACACTTCCTGTTCACCACCAAACGGCCGACTGACAAAGTTATTGATTAGCAGGTGAACACAATGGAGCATTTAGTGGCTAAAGAGCCAGATATTTAAGTAGAGATCAACACAGACCCAAAAGGAGAGTGAATATTGAATCAGTTCATCAGGTAGAAACAAACAAGGCTCCAAATAAATTATAATCTCTACATCAACAAAGCTCTACATCTGCTACATGTGTAAATAATTGGGTAGTCAAATTCCATAGCAAAAGGAGCCATCTTTTTAAAGAATGAAAAAAAAAATTTGTCAGGGCATAAAACTAATGACCTGTGGATCTTTATGAATCAAGACACTTTAGTCTGACAATGGCTTAGTGCTTAAAAAAACAAGTTCAAATCGGAAAACTAAAAAACATAAAACATTAAACTCCTTGATGTTATCACCTCACATGTATTAGTTTTACTATCGACAGAAAGTCTCTTTTCGTCCTTTCAAAATAAAAGCGTCCGTCATCAAAACAGGCTTTCGCACAGGACTATATATATATATAATTTTAAAAATTTAAAATTTTGCCCATGTATGCATATCGATTAATCAATTTATTGATAGTTAATGCTATAGATGCTAGAGTTTGCAGGTTTCTTCCAAACGCTCATCCCTAATCGCTATCTTTAAAAGGGTGTAATGTGTTAATGTTGTGTTCACAGCTTGTGTCTGCTGCCCCCGAGTGGCCAAAAAATCAGTTCATGCAGCTTTGAAATCGTTCCCCCAACTCTCCGTTTCAGAACGGTCTCCGTGTGCTGGAGGGTCTGGCGGCGTCCGGTCTGCGATCGGTGCGATTCGCTCTGGAAGTCCCGGGCCTGCAGAGCGTCACTGCCAACGACTTCTCCACCAAGGCGGCGGCGCTGATCGCCAGGAACGCCCAGCACAACGGCGTCAGCCACCTGCTCCAGGCCAGCTGCAGAGACGCCAGGTACGATCACTCAGCGTGTTCAGGGAAATGCTTGTTTGCTGCTGGTCTGCTTCTGCCCCTGTTATTTATCTGATGGCTGCTTGTTTCTTCTCCTCTTGTATTTATCCAATGCTTCTCTCATCTTCATTCCTCTCCAGTCTTCACCTTTGACTTCTTGTTCTATTCATCCCTCTGCTCTTGCTCTCAGCTCCTCCATTCATGTCTCTTTGCTTTTTCTTCTTTTCTGAACTCTTATGCCCCCTTTTTCTGTCATTTGTGCTGCCTCTTTTCTCTTCGGCTTGCATGTCTTCATGCCTCTCTTCTTCCATCTTCTTCAGTCTTTCCTGCTCTTTCTTCTCCAAACTAATCTGCTGTTCTTTTTTTAAGTGGCCTTGACTCCTTGCTTCTACTCGTCTCTTCTCTCCCTCCCTCCCTGCTCCATTTTTAGCATCTAAAATTTCTTCCAGTGGTCACGGATGTGCATTTTAACTGCTCTCCCTTATTATTTTTCTCCAGTATGCTGATGTATGAGATGCGAGGGAGGAAGGAGCGTTATGATGTAATCGATCTGGATCCCTATGGGAGCCCTGCTTGCTTCTTGGATGCTGCTGTGCAGGCTGTGAGTGAAGGAGGTGGGTAATTCAGTCCGTCAATAGTTCAACCAATTCGTCTGCTTTTCATTCTTTTGTCTCTGGGTCTGATTCAGTACATTTGTGAGTTGTTGCCTTGCTGCAAATAACAGTTTGATTGCCTGGGACTGTCATTGGTAAAAGCCTGGTGTTAAAAAATGGCAAATGGAGCTTTTTATTAGACTAGATTTATTAGAGGGTTGAATCAGCAGAGGCCCCACGATACGATTTTATCCCGATACTTGAGTCACGATACGTTATTATTGCGATTTTAAGCATTTTGGGATATGGTGAGTATTGCGATACAATATATTGCGATTTAACTGTATTTTGTGTCCGCAAAGTTAAATTCAATCAATAATTGTTTTGTCAAATAAGAGAAAATTCTCAGTCTATTCATCTCACTTGAGTCTTTTTATTTCTCCATAATGAGAGTCAAACCCACAGACTGACCAACAAAGTATTCAGTCAAACTGAACTGAACTGATATCAAACTTGGTGCGGCTGTGGCTCAACTGGTAGAGCGATCACCAGGGCACACCAGTGTGCCCTGGTAGCCTCGGCCACCAGTATGAATGTGTCTCTGTAGTGTAAAGCTCTTTGGATAAAAGCACTATATAAATGCAGTCCATTAACCATGTATGGATGACAACAACTGCAGCATTTTATCAAACTTTCCTCAACTTTAAGCGTCACTGCTCTGAATAGCTTCGAAACTAAATGAAATAACATCGCCGTGGAGACACATAGCTGAGTTCCAGTGTCTTTAGCATGTAGCTAAAACCCTTGTTTTCCACAACGTTGTCTGGCCTCAAATCTTTGCAAATGAAGAAAGTAATGGATTGTGTTATTTTCTTCACACATTCTGAATTGGGAGGCAGCCATGTATGTAAAGAGGAGACTTGTGGGAACCCAGAGAGCCTATTTTCATTGAGATAGCATGACGTCATAGGTCACATGACCGCTTAGAAAAATCACTGTGAATTATCAACAAAAATAGCCCAACTCTGCAGCGTTTTTCGACGCACATGGTGCTTGTAGGTTCCTTAGATCTTCTTGTTTCATATGATACCAGTATTTCCAGTATATACTAGTATACAGCCTCTGGGAACAAAAAAAACAAAACAAAAAACAGAAAAATACTGACAGCGGACCATCGTAATGCTAAAGATCGATACTTGGCGGCCATGAATCGATATTTCCCCCACCTCTACTTTTTTATTTTTTCACAGTCAGGACTTTAAAAATGTTGAGCGTCTGACGCAGGGCAGAAGAGAGCAACCTGTATGGAAAAAAATGATCAATTGCATTGCTTTTCTTCTTCAGAAAGAAGCATGAAATATGTGTTATTGTCAAACAGTATTACTTTGCTCAGTTCTATTCCATCCCTGAAAGAGTTTGGGGAATTGGTTGACATTCATGAACTCTGTTCATTTGATTTCAGTTGGAATAGAAGATGCACTCAAATCACATTATATTTCTTCAACATTTGAAAAATGGCCATAAAATCCAGTTGACAGTTGGATCAGAAGTGGGTCAGGTATTGTTTGTGAAATCATTTTTGTTTGGTTTTTATCCCATCTCAGTCTCAAAATGAGCCTCCTTTATATGACAGTACAATGAATGATGTTTACACTTGACAGCTGATGTGACACCATCTGAACTGCCCTGATTTGAAAATCTCCACCCATGTGAAGCAACCAGAAGCGTTTAAAAAAAAAATGTATTTCTCTTTGTACATATCTTTATTTGCTCAAGACTTGCATTTGATTCTGAACAAACTGCAGGAGTTACTTTACTTTATAATGTAACCCTTGTCTTAAAGGTAGTCTTTCATAATTGCTTCTTTTCTCTTCGTCTCTTTTATAATATGATAAAAATAATCCTTATTTATAGAGCACTTTTCAAAAAGAAGGTATCAACGTGCTTAACAAAGGCAAATTAAAACAGACACATAAAAATTAACAGAAAATATTTATTTTTTAAACGTGTTTGTTTTTTCACAAAAAGTAAACAAACATTCGTACATTCACAGCATTGTAAACATTCGTACAGTCAGCTCTGTAATTTGTATTTCAAATAAAGTTATTTAACCAACAATATTCATATTCATGCTTAACTGACAAGAACATCAGGAAAGGCTCTCCCATAAAAGTATATTTTGACTGTGTCTTTGTTTCTCCGTCTCTCTCTCTCTCTCTCTCTCTCTCTCTATCTATCTCTGTCTCTCTCTCTCTGTCTGTCTCTCTCTGTCTCTCTCTCTTTCTCTGTCTCTTTCTCTGTCTCTTTCTCTCTCTCTCTCTCTCTCTCTCTCTGTCTGTCTCTCTCTCTCTCTCTTTCTCTGTCTGTCTGTCTGTCTGTCTGTCTGTCTGTCTGTCTGTCTCTCTCTCTCTGTTCTCTGTCTCTCTCTCTCTGTCTCTCTCTCAGGTCTGTTGTGTATAACATGTACAGACATGGCAGTGATGGCAGGAAACAGTGGTGAAACCTGCTACAGCAAATACGGTTCAGTCTCCATCAAAGCCAAATACTGCCATGAGATGGTGAGTGCACGCACGCACGCACGCACAAGAGCAAATGCATAGACATGTCACCACGTTTGCATTTAAATGTGTTGATCCTCTGTGAAGCTCTGTGTAAAGTTTGTTGATCGTCTTACAGAAACACAGTAAATGTAGTCAGGATGCTGGCCTGAGGCTACAAGTTTGAGTTTTTGTATGTGTGTACTTGTGTTTCATATACGTACTAGGGGACTTTTTTTTTCTTTTTCATGTAAGGATGAAAAGATGAGAAAATAATCCTCAGAACTGATGACACTTTGCTGCTCCTGGCATCTTTAGTTCTTTAGCTATACTATTTAACCCTTGTGTCTCACTATGAACATTTGGGCTTTTTCAAATGTAATTTTTCAATTGCTTCGGTGTTAATGCATATAGCAGGGATTTTGGCAAGGGTGTGAATTTTTTTTCCATCTAACTTTGAAAGTTCATCCTCAGCTTTAAGTCAGTAATAAAATGTGTAGCCAGACACTAAAGAACAACAATGAAACCAAAAATTTTGATCTCAGGATTAATGTTGGTTATAACATTAAGTGAAAGTGGAAAATAATATTACAATATTGTACTTTATAGAAGTTTTAGTTGTAGAATATTTTTTTTCCCCTAAGGTAAAATAACGCATATAATGACATATAAATCTGGGGTCAGCAACAATCAGCTGTTATGTAGGAGCTGATGTGTTTGCTTTAATTATGTTGTTTTTATAAGGCAGTCAGCCAATAACTGTCCTTTTTATATCATGCCAGCAGCAACTACAATTTAACTTCATGCAGCACATGGTGCAGGTAGTTTTTCACAGAACAGTGGGGCATAGTTAAGTTATTCACTGTGCTGAGGAGACGGAGGTGTGAAGCCTGTCGCCTGCAGCGCTGCAGCTTCATCTCACTGCGGCTGCTGCTTCATGTTTCTTTACTGCAATATTTTAAAATGATTGTATGTTTTTAAAAAAAAGATTCCTCCTGTCTTGTTTTGTAGATGTTGACAAATACATTGTTTCCAATAGAAACTGACTGATATGCATTTAAAAAACAACAACATCATACCTGATTTAGCAAGTGAAATATTCACTGGTTACTGATATATTTCTGTGGGTTTTGCACAGATATGATACAAAAACGCTCCTTTACACATGCTAGATTACAAAAGTTTTTCTTAAAAAAATAGTTTAATGTTAGAGGATACAGAGGGGTCTGGTGATTCATCATATACAGTGTATAATATTAGTAAATACACTTTTCTTGTCTGAATGTCTTTTTCTATAAGTTAAGTTCCAGGAGGAGAGGAAACGGCATCACCTGCTGATTAGAGTTTCCCTTTATAATTTCCTTTAAGCTCTGCAAAGTGTGCAAGAACATTCAACTTTCTCAGACATTTCACATCAAGGAAACAAAGAAACAGTGTGTGTGCTTCCTCTTTCTCACCCCCTGCAGGCTCTTCGAATCATCCTCCACAGTTTGGACCAGAGGGCGGGGGTGTACCAGCGATACATCCAGCCCCTGCTGTCCGTCAGCGTTGACTTCTACATCAGGGTCTTTGTACGCGTCTTCACAGGACAGGCCACAGTCAAAAACTCAGCCAGGTGCCTACACACACACACACACACACACACACACACACACACACACACTGTCTCCTAACAAAGGATATATGATGAAAGTTGATTCTGAAACTGGGTCACTGCAGCATCAAATACTAAAAATAATGGCGGCAGCAGAACCTGATGAGCTAAAGAAAATGAAAAAAATTAAGAATATGGGTATAGATAAAAATGTAATGTTTATTTAACTTTATGGCAAATCACAATGAGAATATAGAAACAAAATGATTAGGATGTACAGCTGTGCAGATACATGTATGTATGCACATTTACTGATACATGTATGTATGCACATTTACTGATACATGTATGTATGCACATTTACTGCTATAAATGCGCACACAAAAAATATTTTTGACAAAAATGCTCTCCCTGTTTTGTGTTGCAGTAAACAGGCTCTGGTCTACAACTGTGTGGGCTGCGGGTCTTTTCACTTACAGAGAATGGGCAGGAGGACCAGCAATGGAAAACAGTAAGACGGTCCACACTGTACAACTCTGTCTTTCTGCTCTAAAAATATAAGTTTCACACTCTTAGTCTTTTTGCAGAGGTTCGAGACATCAGATCTAAAACGTTACAGGGTAACATAGTATCAAGATTTGACCCTCAGAATTAAAAAGTGAGGCCTTTGCTTCATGACCAAACAGGCTGTTTAAATCACAAAGTGTGACTGGATTCACACTGCAGTAGCTGTAGTTTCATGATTTTTAGCTGATTGAAACTCAGCTGTGGGTGCCTTTTCTACTAAATATAGAGTTTTTAGTCATGCCAGCCTAAGTGCATTCTCAAAGGTAGACTGTGGAAAAATTTGTGGACCTAGCAAGGCCTGGAATTTCGTCATTTTAGGGGCAAGGCCACTTGGCCTATTGTGTTGTCAATTTTTTGAGGGCACAATTTTTTTCAAGGGTACAAGGCCAAATTGGGAGGGCACGAGGGCCATGGCAAAAAATTCTTGCCCTGGACGTAGCCACAGTGAGACACCTTTTGGTTTGTGGACTCGCCGCATTGTCTTTTCAAATTGTGAGACCATAAACTCATGAGAATGTTTACTGAGGTAATAAGTCAGAAGTAGATTCATTTTCTCATAGACCTCTATACAATCTGACTTCTTTTTGCATCCAGTGAAAGTCGCCCCCTGTTGGCTGTTACTAAGAATGCAGGTTTAAGGCACAAAAAGAAGTCCGATTGTATAGAAGTCTATGAGAAAAGGACCCTACTTCTGACTTGATTTACACAGAGTCACTAACCTTGTTACGGATGTAGACTCTTGGTCTTGTTCATAAAGATGTCACAGTTGAGTCATGTCTCGACTTGTGTATATCATGTGTGCATTAAAGATGAATCTGCTGTGATTTCAGTATGAAGTATTCTTGTGCCACCGGACCCCCAGTTGGACCAGAGTGTGAGCACTGTGGACAGAGACATCAGGTCAGTATATTTACTTTTATTTATTATTTTCTGTAAATGTATTTCTAGACTGTGGATATTGGTAGCTGTGTGAAAATCTGTAGTTTTTACTGTACACATACACATAAAATACACCAGCTGAAGCTTGATCTGTCCTCTGCAGCTGGGTGGTCCTCTCTGGGCGGAGCCCATCCACGACTTGGCATTTGTCCAAAAGGTTTTGTCTGCCGTGTCGGCGAACCCGTCCCGATTTGGGACGTCCAAACGCATTGAGGGCATGCTCAGCATGGTGACGGAGGTATTAATTTTCCTTTTATACACTCTCATTATACGTTTTCATCTATTGGTATTGTTCTGAGGGTGCGGTTAGTTGCATCGGATAACTTCACATTGTGTGGAAAAAAATGTGATATGAAAAGTCTGATATGTCCTCCTGACTGACAGCTCCAGTTGCTACTTCCTGTTAGACTAAAAACCTCTTTATCATCTCTGATGTGCTGTTTGTATCAGGAGTTGGAAGACGTGCCTCTTTATTACACTGTGGACAGTCTGAGCAGCACGATACACTGCAATACTCCGCCCCTGCTCCAGTTTAGGTAAATACATGCACACTAATTAATATAGTGTCTAACATTTTTCAAGGCTTCAGTCTTTTACTCATTGTTTCATGTTATAAAAAGTGTTTCTTCTCTTTTTCCCCACACAGAGAAATATTTTTTAAGTGACTCTGCTGTTGTACCAAACCTGTCGGCATGTTCCTACCCTTCGATTAGCTGCACACTGAATTCTCCATCTTCCTCTCTGCAGGTCTGCTCTCCTCCATGCTGGTCACAGGGTTTCCCTCTCTCACGCCTGTAAGAATGCCATCAAGACAGACGCTCCTCCTGCAGCCATCTGGGACGTCATGCGATGCTGGGTAAACACGACTGAGTTACAAAAAAGGAAAAATGAATACTATAGCTATATTTAATCAGTCTAAACCGCCAAGTCTTGTATGTGTACTTACACATGTATGTTTTACTGGTCATCTGCTACAGGAGAAGACCAATCCTGTGAAGAGGGAGAAGCTGTCGGAGACGAGCCCGGCCTTCAAGATCCTGTCCACTGAGCCCAGGTGAGACCACATGCCACAGTCAAACCAGATTATCAATACCAAATGAATAAGATAAGATACGATATGACCTTATTTATCCCACAGTGAGGACATTAAGTTGTCAAAGCAGCTCAAGATACAGACACATAGATATAAAACACAGAATAAAGATTATAAAAAATTAGACTTATACATACATTCTATACACATTTATACATACATTTCTGCTATTTGGAAATCATTATTAATATATATTTTTTTGTGTTTGTTTTTCTGAAAGTACTTTGCATTTTACAGATATTGCACATTGGAGAAACATATCTTTAAGCATATTAAATAGGTTTAATAAGTTGTTGCATGTAGTGGTAGGAACATCAATTAATAAATAAATATATAGCAAAGATATACATTGTATAGTATAAGTTGTATATGACATATAACATATGTAAAATACAAAAGATGTAGATGTAAACAGAGATAAGGAAACTGAGACTAATTATGCTATTGTGTTAAAGACATGCAATGCAGAGACAATCCTGCAACCCTGATTCCAAAAAAGTTGGAACATTGAAAAGACAGTTTATTTTATGTTCAAGTATACTAAATTTGCATAAAATATTATATTTGCAAAAAATACTAAAATTGCATTCAGTGTCCTAACTTTTTTGGATTCAGGTTTGTATTAATATAGCCATAAGCCTTCTATACCACTTAGTATGAGCCTGTGAAATTTGCTTTGTAATGAAACAGTTTATCATGTGTAACCTTAAAGTGTTCTTACTTATAATGTTTGTGTGTGTGCAGCTCAGAAGCTTGTTTCACTGTGCGGGAGGACGCCAACCCTCAGTCCCGTAAACGTCACCTGACCCGGTTCCAAGAAAATCCACAGGCCTTCTGGGGACCCAAGGCTCGTGCCAAAGCCGGGTAACTAAAACACAACCTCCGTGCTCCCAGGATACACACACACTGGCACACTGACACACAACAAGCCGGCGGGGTTTTGAGAGTGTTCCAATATAAGACTTCAGCCTCCATCAGTTTATAATGTTGATCAGAAAAAGTCTTGTCTAAACATTTATAAAGCAGCTGAGAATGAATTACAAGCCCCAAGTCATTAACAAAATTAGTCTGGAAAGTATTAATAATTTTAAGGTAAATGTTCACATGACAGAGATGATTTCTCTATTACATTATATATGAAATTATTAATTTATAATATACACCAAAACATCACAATTTAGATGTCAAGCTGAAATTGCCATTTTTATATGGCACACTATATTATATTTTCATTCTATATATATTTCTATAGAATACTATCCTTTTAATAAGATTTTATCACATATTATGCAATTAAATATATTATAAATACTATATTTTGAGTTTTTCAAAAACTTTCTTATAGCATACTGTTTTTTGTGCCATTTTTATGACATACTGTACTATAATTTAAAAAATTTTTTATTTCTATGCCACATTTTATTGTTAAAGCTTACTTTACCATGGCTTTTTAAAATTACTTTCTAAATGATTTTTGTATGGTTTCCTGTTCTATGACTTTTCATAACAGCTGAAATTTCACAACTTTTAAATACTTTTACACACCTGACTATAGATTACATCAAATTCAAAGTATATTTATGCCTTAATTTTGACTTAATTAGTTACTTAAACTACTGCTTATTGTTATCCAAGTGAATAAAACCCCTACTAAACCCTTCTACTTCAATTTTGCCTAGCCTCTTGCACATGTAGCTTCTCAGCCTTCTTCATTCTTACATCTTTATCTTCTTCCTACCTTTTATTTGATTTAGTGTTTGCTACATTTCTCCCCTTAAAACAGCCCTTTCAATCTCCATCTCTAACTTTTCTAACTGTTCTCTCCTCTCTCTCTCTCTCTCTCTCTCTCTCTCTCTCTCTCTCTCTCTCTCTCTCTCTTCTCCAGTGGCGGTGTCTCTAGTGACCTGCAGGACAAGAGGAAGAAGTGCCAGAACAAGAGAAAGAACCAGATCACAGACTCTTCTGAGCTGAAAAACTTCCCCTGCAAGAAGTTCAAACAGGTCAGTTCACCTGCAGGCAGATTAAATCACATTTATTTCAGACAAAGGTCTTGACTAAGACAACACATTCAGCCTCACATACAGTCCGTCCCACAGCTCCAGTCTCCCTAAACATTGTCTGTCCGTCAAACAGAGTGGGTGGCTCGGATGTCTATATTCCTTTGGTTTTCTCCTGACGAAGTTTCTGTAGGTGGAACTCTTTGTTACACAGGAAGAAATGTGTCTTATGTAAAGCAGGAGCTGCCATGAATTAACAAAGACTATTTTCTTGGAGATAACAACCCAGTGATTTTTTTCTTAGTAGAAAAGCCGTTTTCTCCTGAAAAACCAGACTCATTTCATTTCCGAGAACAGCAGTGGAAGATACACCCCCTGATAATTATCCAAAAACCTTTCACACCGTTCTGTCTAATGATACCAAAGTTCAATAATAATTTATGAACTATTCAGAAGTCCTCACTGTCATTCTAGGAAGAAATGAATATGTTAAATGTGAAAGGGGTCACTCACAGTGATAAACACACAAAATAACCACCTGACTACAGTTCTCCTCAGATCTGTGGAGAGTTGTGGCTCTCAGCAGCGTTGCTGTCAGAACTGAAGTTAGGGGCCAGGTGGAGAACATAGTGGAGCATTTAGCAGGTCCTTTTTGGTGTTGGTGGAGACCAAAACAGAGTTGGCTGGGGAGGGGATATTTACGGAAGAGGATTGGGGCCAGGTAGTAGGAAAAAAATGTGTAAAATGTTTTTTTCATTGCGCAGTTTGAAAAAAAAAAGTCGAAATGACAGGAAACAAAGTCAAGATGTCGAGAATCAAGTTGAAATAGGAGTTCGAGAAAAATGTCGAAATGACAAGAATAAAGTTAACTTTTTGTTTTGGGTAAAGTTGGAAAGATATTTACAGACTGCAAGCTACAACCCGATTTTCATAAATGTCATAAAATGAGCAATAACTACAATATTGAAGGGTGTAGTAGTACTGAAATCCCCCTACACGTAAATGAGATGTTCTTGGTAGGAGCCTACACAACTATTGTTTTGGGAAAATCTGCTTTTATGTGATTTTTTTTAGACATATATTGTATTATATATTATATATACGTATTTTCTCAACGTTGTATTTCAATTTATTTTCTCGACATTGTATTTCGACTTCGTTCTCATCATTTCAACTTTTTTCTTAATGATTTATTTTTTTCTTCTATCTGGCCCTAATCCTCTTCCGTAGATATTAGATTCAATGGGCTCAAGACTCAAAATGAATGATAATGTTGCTCTGTGCCTGCTGGATGTGTAAATAAGTGACTTTTTTTCAGAGATGCTGCACATGATGCTTTTTAGGTGTATCAATTGTGTGTGATGTTCAGCTTGTGAAGAGTTTTCTCCCCTAAGCTGAAATAAGGAAAAGGTAATTGCAGCTTTGAGCAGTAATGTCTTACATCCGCTAATTACGAATATATTTTCTAATCATATTTTTAATCTGCTGGTCTTCGGCCTTCAGCACTTGGTGTAGCAAGAATCCTGGTATCCCTCTTTGTTTTGTAGCAGTTAATTCAGAACTCTTTAAGGACTATTATTTCTCACATTTATTTCTTATGATACTGTGGTTATACCTAATGGTAAACAGATCAAAGCATATTATGCTCTGATCTGTATAATTTTTTTACAAAAATCGACATGCTATAGTTTCCATTTAATTCTTGTGATACTGGGGTCATTACCATTCATCAGAACTTTGTATAAAATAATTAAATTGTATTTAAATTTGTTTTTAAAACAGCTTAACCGATGAAGAGCAGCCTGCTTTCTATTCCTGCAGTTTTCTGCAGCTGACTGAGTTGCGGATCACTTCAGCACATTGTGTTCTTTATGATAATGTTGGCAACAGAAGTCTTAGAGAATTAAAAGCGAGACAGTTACTATAATACTAATTACATGTCTAAAGTCTTCATGTCCTGGCTGGGGAGGAAACAGTAGACACATGCTGGTGAATTAGCCGTCTCCATCAGCTGCTTTGGCAGGTTGCCACTCACTGTTGGTTTCTAGCCAGAGAAGCTTTCACCAGCCGCAGCCAAAATGTACCTTTGGCTATTTTAAAGACTGTTGCATCATTACAATTGCCTCTCTTGAGTATTGTTATTGATGTTATTATTACTGCCTTTTTTTTTAGGGAACATGCACATATGGAGACAAATGCTGTTACGCCCATGACCTGGAGCAGCAAAACAAAGACCAATGATTGATGAATTTATACATTAGCTGTATTCCTTTTTAAAATACTTTTATTTTTGAAGTGTGAATGGCCCAGTGCAGCCTGGATGAAGTGAATATGATGCACTGCAGCCAGACGGACACAAACTTAAACTGTTAATATGCAGAACATGTCCATTATTCAGTTTTATGCCAGAGTTTCTTTTGATGTTTTTGACTGTTGCTTCAGTCCAATAAAGTCATCCTGCTGACTTAAAATGATTTCTTTTGTTATTGTTTTTAATAGACTTTCAACAGGTGTGGACTGTGTGGGTGACTGTTGATGACTTTGAAACTGTACTATGCATAGACATTTTAGTGCAATTTTGAATGACATACTATACGATAGTACTTTTTTTTTCTTCAGATTTTTGACATCCCATAATATGTTTTCCCGTCATATCTGACCATGCTCTAATGTGTATCAACAGACTATAATTGGCAAATAGGTGATTAACTATGACTTTTTTTGTTTTGCTCAAAGTTTTGACATCCCATAATGATGATCTTCTGTCATTTCTGGCCATATGCTCAAATATGTATCAACATAACTGGGCCATTAAGAATTTTTAGTCATTTCATTTTTGACAAAATCGACATGCTATACTATGACTTTTTGACGTCCCATATTATGGTGTTTTTCTGGGATTTCTGGCCATATTATGCTCTAATATGTATCAATAGACTATAATTGGTCCATTTTAAGCATTTTTAAAAAATTTGACAAATCGACATGCTATACTATGACTTTTCCCAGCTTTCCTCCAATTACTTATATTCATCTTTTGAGAGAAAGGCAGCTGTATGTCGGTGGATGTGTTGGTTTAACATCAACATGCAGGTTAACACTGTAAGAGTAAGAATAATAAACTTTATTATCAGCTGCTTGATAATCAGTATAAAATCACGCTCACACTATATACACATATTGGCAGAAATACAAAGGCAACACATATTGCACATACCAGGCAGTCAGTACAAGTTGGCACCAGTTTTGTTTGTAGACAGAAAATGCTGTATTGGAAGTGCAACTGCTAAAAAAAAGTGTGAAAATGTCAGTGTCAGGGCTGAAAAATTTACCAGGGTCAGTTTTTCAGAGCACTGATGTGCCTGCAGTACAAAAGGCAGATCAAACAAAGTCCGTATACTGTATGTCTTCAAAGAGAAACATAATTGGTCTTTCAGTGTCATTATGTGGCAAAGAATCATCTTTTTTCTAGCTACAAGCATTTCAAATTCATAGCTGGCTTTCCACAAAAAATGTTAAGATTTCTTTGTGAAAGTAGAACAACCCTGATCTTGATACGTTTCTGGAATGCCAGGCGTGCAAACACAGCCTCTCATTTTTTGTAAACAGAAGTCCTTTCAATCCTTTCTTCAGCATCTGTACATTGGTGTAAAATTGTTCTTACTTGATTGAATCAAACACAAGCGAGAGGCCACAGGAACTTTGATTGATTAAAATTCAATGTTAATTCATTTGCAGCATCATGTAAAAGCTGGCTATCTGAGGCTGACCCTGAGCAAGAAGGTCCGGATCTCCATCGGCCTCAGGGTCACCTCCCATGTGGACGGGTCTTGGAAATTCTTCAACAAGGGCCTCTCTTCTGAAAAAAAGTTCCAGAATGTAACAATTAACAAAAATCGACAATGTTGACAAATGTGTATGCTGTGATCCTGGATTTACCAGTACAAAACTGGCCAAATATCAATGGTGGAAACTTACCAATGGCAACAGGAAAGTGAAACAAATTCATTCTACCTCCTCTTACTGAATGAGGCTTGCCGAGCCTCTAAAACACCCCACGGTTTACTATTAAAGCTATGAACCATAACAACACATTTATGACTCATTATCTTACACTGCCTGCTTGATTGGTCCCTGCAGGGAAACTGTCTTTATAGTTAAGTTGACTGTAATGGAGCAGTGATTACCACCCTCGTAGAATTAAAAAGCGCCAGTGAATATTTGTATACACCCTCCGCTTTTCAATCTACTGCTGAAACTGAACACAACCCTCAACCAGCAGCCAAGTGGTCCATCAGTGACTGGCAGCTCACCAGCAGCGGACTCCTGCCAGCGAGCTGACACACGAGATAAATTCACCAACATTCATGTTCATTTTTGGTGAGCGCCAAATGCTTTTAGAGTACAGGTTCTCCTCTGATCTCTTTCTTTTCTTCCTTAACGGGAGGTTAAAGGTCAGGGTTAGAACCTGCTCTGTAAGTGGGAGAAGCCAAACATATTTACTGTTAAGACTGTTACTTTAAATGGCATACTATACTATGTTTTTTTAATGTAATTTTGCTGAAAAAAATACTGTGACATTTTTTATTTAAAAAATGATGAAATACTTTACTGACTTTTTAAAAAAAGAAAAATTTGATGACATACTATGCTGTGACATTTTTTAGGTAATTTTGATGAAATATTGTACTATGACATTCTTTATAGAAATTTGACGACAAACTATACTATGACATTTTTAAAAATGAAATATTGTACTATAATTTTTTATAAATATTTGATGACATACTAACTATAGCATCTAACTACTAACTAACTAACTAGTAACTATACTAGTATAGTATAGTATAGTATAGTATGTAGTAGTAACATTTTTTTATTTAAAAAATTAAGACATACTATTACTATTATTTTATGTGATTTTCATGACATTTTACTATGACGTTTTTTTCATTGGATTGTTTTTCTCTCATTTTGACTGAAATGTATTTATGATTTCTTTTTGGACACACTATACTATATTTCTTTTCATGATCGGTCCTTTTAATGAAACACTATGGTATGGCTCATTTCAGTGTTTTTCATGACCTTTCTTTTTTTGTACTAAATAAAGTACTGACAAAAAGAGCTAGATCTGTACTTATTACACATTCCTCCAGCTCCAAATTAACTTTCAGCATGTTCTGAGGTAATGTAGTGAAATTAATGAAAGGTGTCCTGTACCTGTCTGAGGTGTCCAGTGAAGACGTGTCATCTCGTCTTTCCACTGATTGGCTGACAGGTTCAGTTCAGACATGCCCAGCACCTCCAGAGTGGAAAACAACTTCTACACAGACAGAAAATTATACTGATATGATATATTTCATCATACTTACTTCACTACTATATTTTATTTTAATTAAAAAGAAAAGTATATATCTATATAATGTCCACACAACACAAGTATCAAAAACAATCCTAATTGTTTCAAGCTTAATAAATGGTTGAAATAAATAAAAAAATGTATGGATCTAGTAATTTAGTAATAATCTAATCATTTCAGCATTACTGTATTTAAGTATCAAATTAAATCAAACTTTATTTATATAGCGCTTTTCATAGATATAAATGCAACACAAAGTGCTTTACAAAAAATAAGAATAAAAACAGACAATAAAAATGACAAATCCCACCCCTCCCTACATACACATCTGTATGTACACATACACAAACATGCACACACGCATGCACACAAACAAACAAACAAACACACACTCAGACTCACACACAGCACATATTGATTGACAGTGTAGAGACATGGCAAGTATGAGCATTTCTAACCTGCAGGTTGACAGTGACGGGCTGGGAGTTCACTTTGCTCTCCCAGCTCTGGAACTGATGCTCCAGTCTCAGCAGCACTGAGTCTTTGTCCCATTGAGTCAGTGTGAGCAGGTGCACAGCAGGGGGCAGCGCAGCCTGCAGCCCAGAGAACTACAGACAGAAAACACAGTCAGAGGAAGACAACTGACTCATACAGGCCAGATGGTCTGTTAAAACCAGTCAGCTGAATAAAAACTTTTCAAAGTTGCTTGTGCTGTTGCTGTCGCAGAAATGTGAACATATATGTTTCTTAATTTGTGGTTTGTAGGATAGGATTTGTGTGCTTGCATTTAAACATTTAAAAACTATGAGATTTGTCAATCTCTGATTTAAAAGCTCTCATGAATGCAACAGTGAATTAATCTGTTGCTACTTGTCACTCTGCATAAGCATTTGATTTTTACAATGTTTTTATGACTTTATTTTTTTTTAGGATTTTTATTTAATATTTTTTTCCACATACAATACTATGACCTTTTTATGGCATACTATACCATAACAATTGAATACGATTTTTAAGATTTAATATATTTTATAGGGCCGGGACTCGATTAACAAATTTTATCTAGTTAATTAGAGGCTTTGTTATTAATTAATTAATCGAAATTAATTGCATTTTAATCGCATATAAATATTTGACCTGAGAACAGTGAGAAGTAATTTTTTTCACATGGATTTTTAGTATTCCATTGAATAATGACTGAATACATAAGCTTAAGCAACAAAAATAGTGTTTATTTTTGTTCAAGTCCAACAGACCAGTGCAATTTTTGCCATTAAGTGTAGCAATAGCATATTTAGAAATAAAGTACATTTCAGAAATTCAGGTAGCCTATAGACCTTCTATAAACAGTAATACTTTTAGTATTTAGCGTCCACGCTAGCTGCTATATGTTTTGCATTGAGATGATACTTGAGGCTCGATGCTGATATGTGAATTCCTTGTTGCATAGCTTGCATACAACCATGCTCTTATCGAGGCTTCAATCAGTTGGTTTTTTGTAACAAAATGTCCCATCATCCACGGGGCCAACCAAAGCACTCTCATCTGCTTCTTCCTTCATGTTCACTGTGGTTTGTTGTTGTCTGAACTCATGAACGCTAGTTGGTGCTCCAGTATAATCGGTCCGCCTGAAACTCATCCAGTGAGAAACGTTCCGCGGTGCAAAAATAAGTGCAATTAAAAGGCGTCAAATTTTTTAACGCGTTAATTTTTGTGTAATTAATTAATCTTAATTAGCGCGTTAAAGTCCCGGCCCTAATATTTATTATACATTTTTTGTGTTTTTTTTAAATTTTACATACTATATTGTGGTATTTTTTCGCGACATTTTTATGGCATATGTCACACAGGTAAAAAATCCCCCAAGCAAAACACAATTTACCCATGTTGGCTTGCATTCTTACCTCTAACATTACATGATTTGACCTGTGCAGACGAACACATTTCTGCATTTAAAGCCAGTTCTGCACCTTAAACACGGCACCCACCAGGTTGCTTGTTGATCTGCTCTGCAGCTAAAAAGTGACTTATGACACTGCTGCTCCAGACTCACCTCCAGTCGAGTGTTTGGGTGCAGGTCTCCATCAGTGAAGGTCAGCAGCGGCTGCAGTACCACCTCCTGGGCCAGGGGGCGATGTGCATCAGCCGCACTGGGCGGGCGGTCGAGGGAGAGCAGGAGGCGGCCTCGGACCACCAGACCCTCTGGGAAGATGCTGGAGGTCTCGTTGAGAGGCTCGCCAACGCCACGGACATCATCGTACAACAGCCGGCGGTGGAGCTGAGGGGAGGAGGGGGGAGTTGTGTGTCCGAGTAACTACCTGAAAATGTGTTTGTGTGTTTGTGTCTGTGTCTGTGTGTCTCACCATGATCTCCAGAGAGCCGTTGTGGATGCTGCCTCCTCCTTGAGAGCGATCGGTCACCACAGTCAGTTGATCCACATCATCCTAAAAACAAACATAAAGTTAGTAAGGTAAGGAGGGAGAAAATTAAATAAGGTCAGGAACTTTTTCAGACAAGCAAAGGGATGGAATATACAATGCAGAAACAGGTAAAAATACAAAATCTTTCATTTGAAAACCTCAAATATCCAGAGAAATGAGGAAAGCATTATACTTTGAACAAGAAGTCACAGATTATAGCTTTCATTTGAATTTCTTTTGTCGGTAAAATTTAGATTTGATTTCTTCTAAATGATGGATTGTTGCAGAAACCTTGATGAAAGCGCGGGAGTTGATGGGGTAGTAGTTTCCAGCAATGGGCTCCGACTGCATAAGATTCCATGTGGGACGGAAATCTTTCCTTTAGAACAAAAAACAACAAAACACACACAGCTAGATTATTTAATCTGGAACAATCTATCTGATAGTTTGCTCTAATCTTCAGGTTCCCAGCTCTCAGATTCTACGTGGCATCTACTATTTATGTATTTCCAACATTTTTTGAACATCTTATGAGCTCACTTTCTCTGCAGCACCTCTCTGCCGTTGGAGTCGGTGTAGAAATATTCAGAGGTTTGGATGCTGGTGTCCAGACGAGTGATCACCTCCTTCCCCAGATCATCACTAATGAATCAAGAGATAGATAAAGTGTTTTTGGTTAAAATAACTGAAGTCAACAATAAAAGCATAGTCAAAATCCCTAAAAATGCAGCCTATGAACACATTTATACACTTTAACTGCACAGACTATCACATATACAGTAAATGATAGTTCCACAACAGTGAAGCTGGAACATCTGGACGCCCCCTGGTGGCAGGCTGCAGCGTAGGTCATAAACCCAACTTCTTCCATATTTCCTGTTAGGGAGGAAGAGGACACATGGTCCATCCTTCTCTGCAGCCTAAGTGATAAACACACACTCACTCAATGGGCAGAGGCCCGACTGTCCACTCCAGCTCCAGAGCTCTGCTGTCAGTGTAGAGACGGACCACCTGAGACACCCAGGGAGCAAACCACTGCCTCACCTCCTGCACCACCGGGGTCTGACAGAGGATGGATACAATATAAATGAATAGTTAATTTTATAAACAAAAAATAAATCACATCTGCACAATCTGAGAGTTCTTAGAAATGATTAGTACAAAATTATTTCCGTAGGTTAACCTTTTTATAAATACCTTCTGTTTGCCTTTATTTCTGTTACTTAACTGTGAATTAACTGTTATGCATGTATGCATGTATGGCTGTATGGTTGTATGGTTGATTGGATGTTAGATGGATGGATGTATACTGGTTTTTGTACATGATTCGGCCTTCAAAGCCCTTCAAATGTGAAGCACTTTGTTACTGTGTATTAAAAAGTGCTATAGAAATAAAGAATTAAAGAATTAAGAATTATTATTTAAAAATCCAAAGACGGTCATAGACTGTGCAAAAGCAATTTTGAGCAGTTTAGATGCATTTTAAAAATGTGTTTTTAAGGATTATTATGATTGGGTAGTTTTTCTGGCACACACAGGTGCCAGTTAGACAGTAGTGTATTATTCATGAATTAATAGAATGAACAGAAAAACAGAACAAAAAAACAAAACAAAACAAAAAAAAAGCTACATAACTCATTCCAGAAATTGTCCTTTTTTAATGAAACCCAAGTCTGGGCCTTTCCCCAGCCACTTAAGTCTAGAATAAATAACATGTATAAAGAACTCAGAGTGATAAGATAAAAGATAAATATGATGCTGCTCACTCTCTACCTGAATAAACTCCGTCTTGGCCGTCTTGCTGATGATGAATGGTGTGGAGGAGTTGGGTCTGAAGATGTAGGCACCTGAAGGCTGGTTACTCCTTGAGTTGTTACCATCACTGGCATTATACCTGGAACATGCAACACACACAATCAGAAAAAAACAAACATAAAAACGAAGGGATGCAAAAAATCTGCTGTCTTTATAAAATAAGTCACACAAACCAAATTGTGTGCACTTGTATCAGAAAGAGACACTAACCAGTAGAAGTTCTGTGTCAGTTTGATGGTCTGTTTGGTCTCCAGGTTGCTGAGGCTGCTCAAGAGGCCGGTGTCGGGGTCAAAGGTCGCTTGTAGGAACTGGAGCACATGGAGACACAAATACTTAGTTTTTACAAGAGAATATAGATTCAGTTAGTTATGCATATAAGGCTTAGAAAATGCATAAAAATATAATTAAAAAGAAACAAAGTGCACAGGGTTAGCACTTTAGTAAGTCCCTCTTTAAAGAAAATTTATCAATGCAAAAATGTATAATGGATATTATTCTGTGAAAAGAAAAATACATTTTTAAATCTTTGTTCAGCAAGTTTTGCAAGTCGTGCAGGTGAGATAAAAATAAATCCTAAAAGGCTTATAGAGAAGCATCTCACTCCAATAAGAAATAATTACAACAAATAAAAAATAATGCATTTTTCTGTATTTGTTGTAAATGTATGTTATCCATTTTGCAAATTCCTGAAAGTGGACAACTTGTTTGGGCATAAAAGGATTTAAATCATCCAGAGTTTCTATCCAAGACAAAGATGCTGTAGTCGTGTCAACACTGTAATAAACCACGCAGCACAAAGTAAGTGTGTGATAACTGTAGGGAGACCTTGTTCTGGATGGCGGTGGGCGTGCGGTGCCGTGTGGCGGCAGGCGGAGGCCCGTCCTGCAGCAGGGACACAGAGTATGTGGTGAAGCCCAGAGGAGGAGCCTGCACCTGGAACACCAGCTCGTTGACAGCAAAGCCTCGGTTCCTCCTCACCTCCCGGGTGGCTGTGGACACTGGAACCACCTGGAACACACACACAGAAGCTGCTCTCTTGTATTTTTTCTGTTTTCACTTCCAGTGAACAAAAAATAATCCCACAAAATGCTTTAAAAACAAACTTTGGTTAAAAGGATAACCTAAGTTCAGTAGGATCTGGAATATATTATGATATGCTGTCATCACAGATACTAATAGTGATTTTTTACTGATGGGGATTTTTTAGAAATGATCATATTGCACATTCAAATCTTTAAGTATATTGACACTTGATTAATTATTACCTACATTTACAATGCCAAAGTGAAATACATCTCCCAATATTGCCTTTCAAATGTTCCAATTTCTAATTGGAAAAAGTAATTGTAATAATACCTTTATAATAACTGTACATTTTACTATAGTCACAGAGAACCTTATTTTGCAGGCAAGACAGACAGACAGACAGAGACAGAGACACACACACACACACACACACACACACACACACACACACACAAACAGAGAGAGAGAGAGAGAGAGAGACAGACAGACAGACAGACAGACAGACACAGACACATAGACACACACACACACTGACACTGACCTGGCAGTCCACAGATTTGCCATCAGCATCAGATACGGCATATGCGGTTCCATTCACCGGCAGCCGGACTGGCCAAGTGACGGGACGAGCGAGAGGGTTGTACACATTAACTGAGAACTGAAGGAGAGCAAGAGAGAGATTTTAATGCAGAAAAGTTACATATTAAATCTTTAATGCCCTGAAAGTTAGAGGTAAATTTGTTTGGTTAAGGAGCTATGAAATTCATCATCAATACCACAATAACAACAAGTAAAGCTTTCTGTGTGTGTGTGTGTGTGTCACCTTTTTACTGGACTCGGTGAGAGGACACACACTGATGTTGAGGTTGTCACAGTAGATTCTCTCAGCAGTCGAGCCACTCAGAGCAGCCAGACTGTTGCTGACCAAAACCTGAGAGAGAAATTAAAGTCAGTCCTCCACTATGATATGTAAAAAAATATTACAATGGACATGAAAAAGGCATAACTTCAGCTAAAAATCTTGGTATAAAAATGTACACACGTTTTTATCGGAAAAAACTTCCAACCAAACATACAGGATCATGTTGAGCAGCATGGTGAGTTTCACATACCTGACATTGTTTCCAGCCGTTAGCGAGCCTCCTGGCGTAGTCGTTTGCTACGTGTTGCTTCTCTGTGCCTGACACAGCGTCATGGTGCTGCGCCACCGCCATGGCTTTCTCTGATAATGACAGCACAAACATGTCAGTCAGACCTCAGTTGTATCCAGTCAGATTTTAAGTGTATGACTGATAGGATATTTGTGGTGAATAAGAGGTAATAAAAACAAAATCTCACTCATGGTCTGGCTGTCGCCTTTCCCAAACGGTCCGTTCCTGGAGACCGGACCACCGAGTATCTCCAGCTGGTTACAAGTCTGGAAATAAACAAAGTATTTTTTTACTATCACACATAATAATAGTAATATAGCATTTAGGACAGACAATTGTGGCCTCGGAGGCTGAATCATATCGAGTATCGAAAGACTAATGACATACAGAGGTCTAAATGGGGAAAAAAAGGAATTTGGGTGCAGTTCTCTTGGTTTTGTCTAATTCCTCAATTGCACTTTGAGATATCTGGCAAATAGAGAATAATAACAGCCAATGACAGTCAAAAATCACCAGCCAGGAGTTACCATGCTTTGCTAGAATCTACACCATTACACTAAATGAAAGGGGCACATTATTTAACATTTCTAAATGGTGTTAGCTATTTATTTATTTTGTTTTGAATTTATTATTTATTTAAATGGTCAGCTATTCACTGATACTCAACGTGCAGTTCAGATGCTTATTTAGGTATTTATTTTATTTTTTATCTATTCTTTATTTTCTCAATTTTGAATCCTAGATTTGGCTGACAATATAATACATTGTATGTGAAATAATGTAGAATAAACAAACACCATTGTTAAAAAAAAAAAAATTACCAAAGCAGCTTTCTGAGCACCTTAGACGAGTCATATCAATGCAAAACTGCTGCACAATCAACATAGAGAAGGTGCATTTTCATTCCAGCTCCTAAATTCACAACATCAACCATCATATTGATAATCAGTTAAAATTCTTCTTTTAAAGTGGTGTTGGTTTCAGTCTCAAAAATCAGCCAGGCTGCAGTTCTTTCTTCATTGTTTTGTGTGATCTCACCATATCAAAGCTTCATTAAATATGTGAAGATGGCAGATTCTGATTCATCTAATTGGATTTTGGCTTTAAACACAAATGAATCTGTGCGAATGAACCTCAAACTACCTGCAGGTTGCTATTGCTGATCCTCTCGTAGCGCTTCAGCGCTGGTCGGCTGGTGAAGTATCCGGTCCAGAAATCATGAGCGTCGTCAGCATAGGGGAAGAAATCATCTGTCTTCAAAGCCCTGGTGTTGGAAAGAGGACGAAGTTGCAGTATAAATACACAAAATCAATCTTTATGCTATCATTATGGGTAGAATTGCTACTTTAACAAGCTCATGTAAAGCTCATACTACCAGGTGAGGTTTGCTCTGTGCAGCTCCTGCAGGTAACAGGACGGGGTGGAGTAGAGCACGTTGACTTTACCACCGTTGGCCTGCTGGGCGTTGACGTAGTGGATCAGCTTGTCCAGGTTCTTGTACCACAGGTTGGCATTCTCATACTGGAAGTCTGAGCCCATGGTCATGATGATGTGGTTGGTCTTATACACCAAAGCCTGAGAAAAATGAGGAGAATCATGGTTACAAAGAAAAAGATGAATGACTTTCATTTATTGGCTATTTAGAGAATGTTCCACACTTCCAAAACTGATCATATTACTCAATGAAATGTTTGTTTTGCTGATTTCTTGTCAAAGTAAATGACTGTTCTTGTGTGTGAATTTTAGGTGGTAAATTAATGTAGCTTGTAATTAAAAAATGTCTTTTTAGATATTATGTCTTTTTTTAAGCACTGATAACTGAAGACATAATTGTATACACCAAGCTTGTTACTCAACATATAAATTACATTACTTTTTTTTCCCCTTTTGCGTAATGTGTAGTAGTAGTAGAGTGAAAAGTAAATAGTATCTTAGAAATGGAAAGAATAACTTATAGAATCAGAAATTAAGTTTTTTATTCTTTCTTTTTTTTAAGATGCAGGGTGCAGATATGTAAAAATATCTAGGTATATATACCATGGAAATAATAACCACAATCATTATCAAGAAATCCATGGAAAATGTCTAGATATCAGCTCTTAAATTAAACTCTTATTAGCTATTTTTGTTGTTATCATTAGATTTGTCTAAACAACCGACCTTTAGTTATACCAGGCATTAAAATGAACAAGAAATTAAAGAAAACAAGGGTGGTCTTATAATTGTTTCCATGTACATACATCATACATCAACTTTTTTTTCATTTTTATTAATTTACCAACTAATATATCTTATTGTTTATTTTATCTTTACAATTGTAAGTTACTCACTATAAAAATATATAAACTTGCAGGAATGCTACAAGTATGAAGAACATGATATGTAAACAAATGCAAATTTCTATGACCTCCTGCAGTAAAGTATTAAAAAAAACATAAATTACACCTGAGCCTGTATGATCTGGTGTGTTTATGTTTTGGTTAGTTCACGTGTCGTACCTGACTGTTGGCGATGGCGAGGAAGCGCCTCACCACGTCGTCAACATTGTAGTCCTCCAGGTCAGGGTCGTCTCTGATTGGTGGATCGTCACAGGACTGGTCCCAGCAGAAACCCTCCGGAGGGTTGTACCCGTTAGGAAGGATCCCTGTCACACAGCCCAGAAGTGAAAATGCTTCTTTCTACAGTTTAAATAGTGAAGAAAAAGTGATGTAGCATTCGTAGTGCGTGTGGGAGTTTAGTTACCGGTGAAGAGGTCGGCGACGGGGGGTGTGAGGCTGTCAGACGCCCTCCACAGAAGCTCCTGCTCCTTCCTCGTCATCCTGTGAGTTCGGTCCTGGTAGTCCAGACGACCGAAGAAGAAGCCGTCATACCCCATCTGGAACAACACACACAGGGAAATGTTGAACTGGAGAGCTTCTCGGCTTGGAGCCATGGATTGAAAGCACATATCTTAAAGGAAGTGTTTGTCATTTTGGGGAATAACTTTATGTGCTTTCTGTCTAAAGGTAATACATTTCAACAAGGAGCAAGTTTAAAGCTCGTTTACGTACACATTACAGACTATATGAGACGCAAATTAATTTTGATCTATGAAATAACTGATGGACATAGAAATATTTCAGTAGTGAAATTGGGTTTATTGGATTAACAGAAGATGTGTAATATGCATCAAAATAAAATTAGACAGGTGCAAAAATTTGGGCAATAACTGCAACTGTCAGGGGGTGCCCAAACTTTTGCATACCACTGTATCGTCTTATATTTTGGATATCATAATATTGTATAAGTGTTGTCTTTTAAAGGCTCCATTACAGTAAAGTGGTGCAATTTTCTGAACTCCTCAGATTGTTCTAGCAGTCCTATCATTTGCCTTATCACAAAGTCATTATATCCACATTACTGATGATAAATAATCCAAAATCTCATTGTGTAAATGTTTTGTGAAGCAAGAATAGTCCTACAGCAATGGTGCAGTACCAATATCCAATTATTTGGTCAAAAACAATGTAATATTTGATTTTCTCCATATTGCACAGCCCTATGTTAGATCATGCTTATTAAAACTGAACCCAACGCTGATAACTGGATTATAAAACTTCCAGACAAGAAATAGTCCAGCCCATTTTCGAATCTATCTCTAACAAAGAGACTAGAGGTGGGGGGAAAAATCGATACAGCATAGTATTGCAGTATGTTGCGTGGCAATATTATATTGTTTCATGGCCGCCAAGTATCGATATTTAGTGTTCCATTCAATATTTTTGTAATTTATTTTTAGGAATATACTTGAGATACTGGCATCATATGATATCATACTGGTATCATATGATATCATACTGGTATCATATGATATCATACTGGTATCATATGATATCATACTGGTATCTAGAAGATTTAAGGAATCTGTAGGCACCATGTGCGTCAGGATATAGTGTCAGAAGAATTGTTGAAATATCACTGCAAAGTTAGGCTTTTGTTATGTTTCATTCCAAAAAATTCAGAGCAGTGAAGCTTAAAGTTGACGAAAGTTTGATAAAATGCTGCAGTTGTTGTCGTCCATACATGTTTGATATCAGTTGACTTCAGATTGACTGAATACTTTGTTGGTCAGTCTGTGGGTTTGACTCTCATTGTAGAGAAAAAAAAAAAGACTGAAGTGAGATAAATAGACTGAGAATTTTCTCTTATTAGACAACACAATTCTTGATTGAATTTAATTTTGTGGACAAAAAAATGCAGTTAAACAGTTAAATCCCAATATATTGTATCTCAATTCTCATCATATCGCAAAATGCTTAAAATCGCAGTAATTTTGTATCGTGACTAAAGCATCTGGATAAAATCGTATCGTGGGGCCTCTGGTGATTCACACCTCTACAAGAGACTGATGTGTATTTCCTAAAAATTGTTCCTTAAGACAAACTACCTGAGCGAACATTGAGGCGTGTTCTCGGGCGTGGCCGAAGGGGTCGATGTGCCAGGCGACACGGGGGCGACCACAAGGTCCAAACGTGTCATTGAGGAACCTCAGGCCCATGGTCATCTGGTCGATGACGGCACTGTAGTGCGTGGTGGCCTCGTCACTCATACACCAGCCGCCGTTCACAAACTCCAGGCGGCCTGCAGGAGAAAGGAGAGCAGCGAAGTGTTTAGAAGGTTATGAATCTTTTCTGGTGAAAATGTGCGTGCAGTGTTTGCTCATGTACCTTCATTGACCAGCTGTTTGACTGTCTGCTGCATGCTGGAGCTCTGCTGTTTCCACCAGCGGTAGAAGAACGCCGTCTCCACGTAGATGAACCTCCTGTCCGGGTTCTTCAGCAGCTGATCCACCACAGAGTCCAGGATGTACTGCACCCCCGCATGCTGGATGTCGTTACGATCTACTCACAGATACGCAAAAATAAACACACAAACATGCATAGAGGAGGGAGGTCAAAGGGAAATGATTTTGTAGTGCAGCAATCACAACTTCAAGATGCTGTAAGAATTTAGCCACTGCAGAGTAAAAAAATAATCCAACTAAAAATAAGTTTATAAAACAAATTTGTCACAGGTTTGTAAATATATTAATTTCTACTCAAAATGATGACATTTGTGAAACTTCTTTTAGGTTAGAAAAGGCTTTCAAAATACTTTATGTCTTATTTTAAAAGATTTTAACGTTAAAATTTTAAAGCCTGTACCGTCACTGCAGTATCATATTGGAAATTAAAAAACAAGACAGATTACTGCTATATTATTTTCTTAAACAAATAACTGTACTAATTAATATTACGATTATTAGACATTATACACGAAAATGTATTATTTTGTCAGCCAATTCCAGCAATGACAACTGGGAAAATCTATACATAAAAATCTTATAATTAGGTAAAAAATATCAATACTGTTTGTTCAGTGTCAGTCAATTGTTGACCATTTAAATGAAGACAAATATATAAATAAATTAATACTATAATAAAGAAACAGCTACTAACATTTTTAAATCATCCAAAGTACTGTTTCTGCATTATACATTGTTCTAAAAAAATGTTTTTATATGATCTCTTGCTTACATAACCACACACAGGTCAGAAGCAGATGATGGTCACCTGCTGCTCTCACAGTAAAAACACATGTGATGCTGACACAAGCATGCCAGTTTTGCTGAATTGCACTAAAACTATTAAACTGCACAAACAGAAGGCATGTGCAAAACACCTGTAAAAACTTGTTTTTGTGAGGACAAACATCTAGAGACCAAGGTACACGAGGATAGAACTCACTATTAGTGATATTTTTGAGTCAGTAGAACAGCTTTCTGTTAGCAGCTGAGAAGACCATTTGTTTTCTGTATTTAACTTATAAAGAGAGCTTGCAAAGTCAATAAACTTGTTGTAAGGGTAAATAAAAATGTGTTTTCTATATTTCAAAAAGGATGGAAAAAAATATGTGTGTGAGTGAGTGAGTGAGAGGAGAGGAGAGAGAGAGAGAGAGAGAGAGAGAGAGAGACTGACCTCCATAGTAGTACTGGTCAACAGTCTTGAGCCAGCCGACATCATCATGTGTGTGAGGGACCAGGTGGACATTCAGCATGTCTGGCTTGATGGCATGACATGACTGCACACACACACGCAGATACACACTAAGGACAGATCTACAGCACTGCACTACACTATTGTTCAGGAAGATACAAAGCAAGGAGAGAGATAATATTACGAAATATGCATTTATACTCTTGATGTAATCTCAATTTCTCAAACAAACTGACAAAGCAAAAAGGCGGATAAGTGAAAGAGAAAGTTGCCGGTGTTACGCTTTACCTGGCAACCGGTTTAACTGGTGACAGTAGGGCAGCATTTAAAAACAAAAAGAGAATACGCGGCTGTTCTCATTATCTGGTTATTTTATTTGACGAAGTAAAATGTTATCTCTGGAGTCTTCATAAAAGTGTACATGAAGACGTTTGGTGTGTGTGTTTTAAACCATAGACGCATCTGGCTGACAGTCACCAGTTAACATGGTCACCAGTTAAACCATAACACCGGAAACTGAAAGTGTTTTAGCTAAGTTAGCTTTAAGAGGAGTTAAACTAATTAAGTTCGCCCACAAAGCGGAAGAAAAGTGAACACAGCTGACCTCGTATCCGCAGGTGGCTGATGTCTGTTTTGTTGTTTCTTGGCCGAGAGGAAAACTTAAAACCCCGCTGAAGAGGAAGAGGAGCGCAGCCAGCTGCTGCGACTTGGCCGCCATGTTGGAACACCAACCGCAAATCATATGACTTCTGTTTATGTTAACTCAGGTCACGTGACAAGACTTCAACAGGGTAAGAGGTGGAGTTTTGTCCCCTCAGTTGAGACTCTAAGGCACCAACAAATGGGGCATAAAAACAACAAAGACGAACTAAGACGAGTCACAACGTCCCAAAAAGATACACATTTTTGGAGTGTTGAGAAAGGATTTTTTGACAAACAAAACAAAAAATGAGCTCTTTTAACTTACGTGCTATTGATGGTAGAACATACCTTACCTGTTTTGATAAATAATAAAAGACAATATTTAAATATTATTTATTAAATACATATATATATATATATATATATATATATATATATATATATATATATATATATATATACATACACACAATCTTGGGATATATATAGGGTAGGCTATAGTAGCTCTGCAATTAAGATTTTATTTATGTATTAACTGATCTAATAATGCCTATACATTCTTGTTGGGCTTTACCTATCATACTGTACAAAACATAATTAAAAATTTAAAAAAAATACACATGCTATACATTACTGTAAATATATATTTGTATATATTTATAGATTTTTTATTTTGTTTTTGATATTTTTACATGTATTTTTTATATTTATTAATATATAAACATGAGAAAATTAAAATTACTCCATCCTTTGACTCCCAGCTGGAGGAATTTCATTGCAGGTCAGAAAAGTAGTCTATGCAGGAAAAAAATGCTCTCACATGTTGGGGAGAGTAGGTTTAGCTCAGTTTCTCAAAATCTGAGATTGTGATTTTTAAAAATTAAGGATCTGAGATAATTTGCTTTAAGGATTGAATTGTCATATTATTGAAATGCATATGAAAAATAAATATAATAAATATAAATAATAATAAAATATTATTATTAATAAATAATAGTAAAATTGGTAATACTTTTTATATTTCAATTTGCTTGAATTGTAAATTGTAAATACTTTTTTATATTTTTCACTTGTTAAATTGTTAATACCTTTTTTATATTTCTAGTTTATACTGCTTGTTTACTATTTATTGTTATTTTGCTGTCCACTTTGCTGCTGTAATTCTGGAAATGTCTCTGTTGTGGGAATAATAAAGGAAATCTTCATAATAATATGAATAATAATACATACTTTTTAGTATTAAACCATAAATAGGGAAGATGCGAGTCCTTTACAAGTGAAATCTTGCCTGTTAGGGTTAAATGTCATTACTATTGTGCTAATAAAAAACAGTATATGCTGCAACCACTCACTGGATAAACCATGACTTCAGCTTTGTGTATAACATAGATAGCAGTATCTGTTGTATCAACTCCTCTTGGATAAATCCTTTTAAATTCTATTCATGTTTCCAGTTAACAATATAAAAAAAACCTCAAACTGCCAATTTAGACCTCCATGGGTCATTTTATTGCGAGCCAAGGTGAATTGAACTCTTCTTGGAAAAAACAACACTCTGACAATTACAACATATTTTACACTCACTTAAGAAACCAAAGCCCTGTGAGTTAACAGGTGGAGAAAAGGCTACAAGAGAAAACTTTACAGAGTTCATGATACAGTAGTACAGATGAAATAATGCACTTCATGGCAAAAAAAATGTGTTCGTACTTTGGATTGACCTGACTGATAAGGTCAGGTTGGCAAATTCAGAAATATCATTTTCCAGAAATGCTTGTCCAAGGTGTTGTGTAGCATAGATGTAATACCTGTTAGGTTTTCTGATATGTGTAAGATATTTGCTGTTATTGTTTTATTGAAGCTCTGACTAGATCCTTGTTTCTTATGTTGTATGGACTCTGTAAAATGTTAAATTTACTTTCAGACAGAAACAAGGATCTACTCAGAACTGTTTGACAAACAAGGTTTATAATTAGATTCTATGTACGTTGTCTCTTTGGAATGGCCTCACACAGTGCAGGGTCAAGTGATCACATTCCTCTGGAAGAGCACCGTTCCAAAAACAAAACTTAAATGAGACGGAGAAAAACAAGCCCATAGTCCAAGAAAAACTGTGGCTACAGTATGGCATCCATTCAGATGGAAGGCAAGGTTACTTTCACAATTGGAAATTGTGTTACAATTAGCATCACAAGAAGATCCTTGTCTCTTGTAATGCTACAATCAAGGCGGAAACAGTCGCAGGCTTAGTTAAAGTGGTCAAGTTCTTGTTCTGATATGTTTCAAATGTATCCAACACCCATATTTTAAGTTGCAATAAGTCATTTTTTCTAGATATGATGTAATAATAAGACTGGAGTTATATCTGATTGTATATGATGATAGGATTGGATCTGGAGGCATGCAAGGTACACATCTGATATTACTCCACGCAAAACATAATTTACCAGCATTGCATTTTCAGTCATTAACTATTGGTCACGACATCACAGCCAGGCAGTGGAGGCTTGTGTGTACATGTGCCTTTTAAAACATCACCTTAATATTAGGTATATACTGACACAGATATGATGGTCCTTGGGAAAAAAATCAATCCTACACAGAAATTTGAAATTGAGAATGAAGACCTGCGATGTGAATGTAGAGTTAAAAGAACAGTTTGACATTTTGGGAATCATGCTTTGCTTTCTTGCCAGTTAGATGAGAAGCTCTTTCTCTCTTGTGTTTGAATGCTATATACAAAGACTGTATAACAGAAGTAGATGTAGCCTTCGGGTCTGAAAAGTGCCATAAACCTGCATACTTACTTATGGCCAGCAGGGCGACTACCCTGGTTGCAAAAAGAAGTCAGATTATATAAAAGTCTATGGGAACTTGATTTATTAGCTCAGTAAAAATTGTCCTAACGAGATAATGATCTCGATAGCTGCTTTCAGGTTTTTTCAATACAGCATGATCTTCATTTTTTTTTTTTTTTAGGATTTTATTTTTTTTAGGATGAAGCTATTTTGTGGTGTAGCAATGCATTTTAATGGCACTGTCTATATTTAAACAGCCATGAACTTGTCAGATCTGCAAATTATGGTCACCTTTGGCTCCATAACACTAAGATGACGACCAAAATGCCAATCCCAAAGCTTCAAAATGCTAGTCCCCAAACTAATGGATGACATCAGGGTGGCTACTTCCACTTCTTATAGAGTCTATGGGTTCACAGAGAGGTATGGGTACACACAGAGGTGCTGAGGAAGGGGAATTTTGTTACCTTTGGTGCAGACAGCATGGTGGGATCATCTTTCTACCTCATTAAAGCTCGGGGCGAGAAAGAGAGTAAACATATCTCCCAGATATCAAACTACAACTATAATTGATGGCATTCTGATTTATCCCTAAATGAAAGAAAATGACCCCAAGCAGCCTAAAAAAACATGACAATCATGTCCTAAAGAAAAAAAATGCTACAATATGGCCTTTAATTAGGTCTCTTTTGCAGGTAACATTTCCATCATGAAAAATGAGTAAAAGTGAGGTTTCCCCATGTCATATGGCAGTGAGAAAAAAATCTACTGCTGTGTATATATTTAAGTAGTCGTAATTACTAAATATTCAAATTTACATTGTAGAGAGTGAAATAAAATAAAAATCCTTGACCAAACACTGACACAAAAAAAATCCCATAAAACATATTTACAACAAAGTACAAAGCAAACCAGACACAAATAAGGAATACTTTTTAGTTTCTTTGTGTTGTTGAATCAGACTAAAAAAATATTTCCCCACATACTTTTCTTTTAAATTGGCAAATTTAAAAAAAAGTTGTTGTTTTTTAAATTTCAAACCATAAAAACAAGATGTTTTTGATGTTTCTATTCATCACAGCATTTCTTTGCTCACCTTTGTTAAATAGGCATTTTCACAGTACACATTTTGAAATATCACAGACGGAAAAACACAAGTGTAAATAATAAAAGAAAACAGTTTCAGTTGCAGCATCCTAAATATTCTGCTTCCTGGCTCACTGTCGCACTGTCACGGTTTACTGGGACACTTGAAGGGATTATTTTCAGGTTCATAATTTTAATTTGGGTTTCTACAATGTTTACGTGCTTTAACGGCCAAAAAACTCCTTCTTTGGAATGGTATTTCTCAAGCGTGGCCAGAGATACTCAGTCAGATACTCACATCACAAAGGAAGTGATTTCATAGCTTGTGGGTTGCTGGGTACTTTACCCTAGATAACTAAATGTATGTGCACAAGCACTGATTAATGTCATTATTAGGTGTGTTTCCATTAGGTACTTTTCCCTCTAGTTAGCTGCTCAGGGTGTGGGTTGGGAGAGCAGCTCAGGTAGCGGCTCAGAATGTACCTGCCTTGGGAAGCTACTTTTCTTAGTCACTACTGAGCTGATACTAACTAGTCGATGCTGATTGGATACGGTTGAGGCGGCGACTCATTTGCAGACTGGACACTGAGGGGTTAACAGCTCCTGCTCTGACTGCAGCTGGGAGAGACTGCTGCGGGAGGACTGGGCCGCTTGTGAGTGCTTTGGGACGGTGCCTGCTACTCATTAAGAAGAGTAGGAAGGAGTCTCCAACAGTCTCCAATAACACCAGAAAAAGTCGCTAGATTTGTCGCTAGTCGCTTTGAAAAAGAGTCGCTAGAGGGGTCTGAATAGTCGCTATATATAGCAACAAAGATGCTAAGTTGTCAACACTGCTTGCCGTGTTGGTTAGCTGCTACAAAAGTACCTGTATGGGTAGAGGTCGATGGGAACTAACTTGTGGACGTAGCCAAAACACTCAGCCGCTTTCCAAAAAGTAATAAGAAAATACTCAGTGGAAACACGACTATTAATGTTATTAGTAACTCCTGTGCTTTTCCTACCAAACAGGTCATAATGTGTGCTGTGAAAAATGCATATTATGAGCATTTAATGTGTGCACTGTACAGCGATTTAAAGAGGTTTCTCTACAAACAAATGGAATTTTTTGAAAATCTGTTTTCAGACACACTCACAAAAAAAATGGAAGAAAACATGTAATAAAAGAAAAGTCTTCAATGACTGTGATGCTTCTTCACAAGCAACCTCAAGTCATATTTTTAGTGTTAATAGTCATAAGCAGAGTGATCAGCCCTTTCCTGCAGGAGTTAAGGGTTAACCCTAACCCTAAGGTCCTGGGTGAAGAAGGGGGACACGGTTAGGTTAGGTTTGGTTACCATTGCCTCCATCATAAGGGCAGATGAGCAGGGTGGAGTCCAGGTCCAGGCGGAAGGCCGGGTATAGCGGCTGAGAGAACGGGCAACGGAATGTGTGCAGGAGCACCACAGTGTCCGACACGCTGTAGAAGGACAGCGCTCCTTTCTGGCGCTCCAGGAACACGCCGATCCTCGGGCAGGGCGGCGCAGCCACCGTGGTCTTACGGTTGTCGTGCCAGGCAGCGTATCCGGCGTGCGTGCACCTCAGGCGCCAGGAGTTCTCGTTGCGCCCCAGCAGGCAGGGTTTCCCGCCACCTTTGCGTCCAATACCACGGTAGGTGACGCCGATGTCGACCCATCCCCCACCCCGCCACTCCACCTCCCAGTAGCTGGCTCCCCCGAACTGGCCCTCCCTGCACAGAACCTGGGCCACCGAGTCAAAGCGCTGGTGGTGAGAGGGGTAGGACTGGGGCTCCTCGCCACAGTGGGCACCTTGGGGCCCCTCCAGGAGAACCAGAGTGGGGTGGGCTGTATCAGGGTCCAAGGACAGACGACATGAATCTGGAGGGAGGAAAAGAGAAGAGGTCGAGAGGCAGGAATTTAAAAACTTTGTGCATGCATTGTAATAGTAGCCATGCAGGGATGCAGAGACTTAATCACACATTTATTAAAACTATATTATCTGCAACCAAATCCAAATTCTAACTTTGATCTGCAGAAATGTATGTAACCAGTCTCAACTCCTGAAATTTAGAGACATTGCCGGTCAGACAAGACATGTTGAAGTCCATTAAAGTCAAAATTAAAGGCAAAATTTTGAAATGTGGCATTAAAGAAAGTGTGAATTAGAGATGTTTCCATCAGCTGGTTTAGAGCAAATAAACAAAGAGAAGAAGTAGAGGTTGAGTGAGAAGAAAAAAAAAAGAGGTGCCGACATGAGGTTTCCTGGCAGAGCAGCAACAGCTTTATTTTTTTTTAAAGACAAAAAACACCTCAAGGGAGCATAAAAACTGTTATGCACATTTTCAAAAGTTATATTGAATTTTGGTGTTACCATCAAGCTTTTCTAAACACAACTACAAACAGATACAACTTATTTTCCAAGGAGAGAACTTTACTCTTCGTAGGCAATGGCATCAGTAGTCATTTAGCTGGCTGGGATTCACCTGGTATTACTTAAATGATCAGTTGTTTAATAAACTAGTTGAACTACCTGTTTTCTCAACAAGACATTCATGCTTTTACTCATGAATTGTGATAACTCTGATTATCCTTAACGTCTCATCTACCAATCCTTTGGTTATGATCACACACCTCCAAAACTATACAAAAGTTTGAAAATATAAAAAAGTCTTATATATATTTCTTTCCTGTTTCTTGAGTTGAGTTGTTCTCATTGTTAACTCATCCAGTGTTTGCGGTGGCGGAAAATGACACATAACCTTAATCCTCCTCTGACCAAATTAATTATTAACGCCTAACAAGGTGACGGCACGCTGTCATCCTTGTCAACTGGCTTGTTTCTTTTGGGGACAAGGTATTGGTTTTAATGACGGAACCTGGATGTCATAAATACAGTATGATCGCCATCAATCATTGATGAGGATCCAGACTGGCCTCTCAGATTTCTCAACAGGACTCTCATTATCTGGTGAACTTGAAGCATGGAGAGAAGAAAGAGAAAAGGATGGAAGGGAGGAGCGAGGACTGTCAGAGAAGACAGCGAGCAAGATGGAGGATGAAATGCAGGATGATCTCACTGAATGGAAGAGAAATGATGCAGAGAGGAAGGGAAGGAGAAAGAAAGGGATGTAATGTATAGGTGGAGAGTTTGTGGGTGATGGATAGACGTGGTACTTACACCTGAGGTAGGCTGCCCTCATCCTCTGATCGGCCGGCTGCAGGGACAAGGAGGACAGAGGGAAGGACACTGGTGCTACTGATGGGAGACACAAGAGAGAAAGACACAGAGAAACTGGGGTTTAATACGTTTGTACATATTATGGAAATAAATGCATTTAGAGGGCAACAAAGGGGAAGAGACAGAAAGTGAGGACAAGAGGTGAAATAAAAAAGAGCTTGAGTGAGAGAAAAACATGCAAAATATGTATGACAGGAAATAAATAAGCACAGAGAACCCAAACAGAGAGAAGTACCTGGGAAATAATGATTCCATACATCTAAACCTGGTTATTCTGCAAGGTCACCTTGTTAACAAACAAACCATACCAAGCATGTGTGGCTGTAGCATCAGTACCAAAGAATAAAGTCACTACATTTCAAAGATTTCAATTTTTGAGAGGTTTAGTGAAGGTGTGTCATTTTTTACACTTAGAATAAGTGGTGTATACAGAAAGTTAAGACAACACAAGGGTTAAAACTTCAACCAGGTGGAGCCCGAGCATGAAATGAAGGACTAGTTCTGCATTTTGGGAAATGCGCTTATTAACAAAAAAGTGATTGAGCGTGTTTCCCCAAAAATGATTCCTCTTGCAGGTTAGTTGGGAAGCTAAAAATCAGCAGTTTGTGTTAAAGGGTCAGTTCACCAAAAATTACCAAAAATCCCACACTTACCTGCAGCGGTGTGTTGCCCTGCAGATAGTGTTTGTTGCGGTTTGGAGTTCTCTGCACTGACATTTCTGCCACCTCCACAATACAACAGATATGATTGGTATTTGATATATTCTGTCAGAAATCGCAGCAATGCCAATAATAACAAAACAGATGAAAACAAATGTCCCAGCTAGTCCAGAATGTCCACAGAATAAGCTGTCATAAACCTGAAGAGATTACATGTTTGGTTGTGTGTGTGAGTGTGTGTGTGTGTGTGTGTGTGTTTGTCCACAGCTAATCTCTCATACTACTGGACCCATTCGCCTGATATTTTCTGTCCACATTTATGAAGGTATGCTCAATGACGTCACATGGTTGGGGTGATTTACAATATTTTAAATACCTATTTTATTGACCGTTTTATATCACAACTAGGGCCGGGACTTTAACGGGTTAATTAAGATTAATTAATTACACAAAAATGAACGCGTTAAAAAATTGACGCATTTTTATTGCACTTATTTTTGCACCACGGAACGTTTCTCACTGGATGAGTTTCAGGCGGACCGATTATACTGGAGCACCAACTAGTGTTCATGAGTTCAGACAACAACAATGGTTGTGTGCAAGCTATGCAACAAGAAATTATATATCACCGTAGCACATCGAGCCTCAAGTATCACCTCAATGAAAAACATATAGCAACTAGCGGCTAGTGTGGTAGCTAGTGTGGATTGTGTTTTACTTAAAAAAACGAAGTATTATAGTTTACAGAAGGTCTACCTACCTATAGGCTACCTGAATTTCTGAAATGTACTATATTTCTAAATATGCTATTGCTACACTTAATGGCAAAAATTGCACTGGTCTGTTGGACTTGAACAAAAATAAACACTATTTTTGTTGCTTAAGCTTATGTATTCAGGCATTATTCAATGGTATACTAAAAATTACTTCTCACTGTTCTCAGGTCAAATATCTATATGCGATTAAAATGTGATTAGTTAATTTGATTAATTTTTTTAATCAAGTCCCGGCCCTAGTCATAACTGATTGCTGACTCCTCACTCCTCTTTATGAGCCAATAGGATTGGGTATTCTGCACAAAATCACATAGCCAACGGCTTTTTCAGCAATCTGCTAGACTAAAAACAAGCCTTACGTAGTCCTTTGCAGACCCCTGTTTTGACGTTGGTCACATTTTGAACTTGACCACCTGCAGAGTAATTTAATTCCTCAATATGTAATCATCAACTAAAGTTATGAGCTTGACTGAAATGGAAGCAGGAGGGACAATTCAGTGAGAGTCAGGAGGTGATAGGGAGAGACACACTTGCTGAAGATCTGTTATTTAATACTGCATTGCTGCATATATTTACTCAAAAATAGTTTATAGTCATAGTCATAAATAGTAGTTTTGATTGAATTTGACTGTTTCCAGTTAAAAACTAAACTGAAGTGATAAGCTGGATATGAGCCAGACTGAGTTGTATCAGACATCGGCCTGTCCTCTTCTGCATCAATAATTAACACGTCCACTGTCCCTCGCAGTGTTAAATGTCATGTCAAATGCTTCAGCCTGCTAAAAATGGGTCACCTCAGACCTGACACTGTCACAGAAGGTGTGTGTGTGTGTGTGTGTGTGTGTGTGTGTATCATGTTTCTTATGTTTACCTTTTACACACTCTCCTGCAGACACGTAGTTCTCATTAACTGGAAGAAAAACAAAGTCATAGCATGAAATAGGGCTCACACATACCCATTTTGTGCACTTAAATCTACTTTTTATATGTGTTTCTAAATGGTATACACTCAACATTAATTTTGCGCTTTAAGCTATTGCATGTTTGATGATTTAGGATCTTTATTAGCATGCTGTTCATATCCCATCATCCTTAGTGATCATGTTCCAGGATGCAGGTCATCTGCTGTACCTGCACGGCTGATCTTGTCGACCTCCTCCCTGCAGACCTCCTCCATGCGGCTGCGGAGGTGGCACAGCGCTCTCCTGGCACCACTAAATCCCTCCGTGGGTACGCTGAGGGCTCTAGAGTGCCGACCGGTGGTGAGAGGGACGCATAGCAGGGGAGCCGCCTGGGTCGATACAGAGAGAGAAAGAGAGAGGGAGAGAGAGAGAGAGAGTGGAAAATACAGGCTGACGTAGCATCTCCAGCCGGCCCTTCCTGCCTCCTTAATTCCTTGTACAATTGAATTTGAAAATAGCACTTAAGCATGTGCTGTCTTTTTCCACTGGTCCCTGCTGATTTATTCTCTCCTCTCAACCATTGTTCCTCCTCCATCCTCCATCCTTCACTGGAGGCTAATATCTCTATGCAGGACACACTCTGGTGACTTTTTATGGCCTCCAGGATGCATTAGATATAATGGGTGAATATCAAATGCAAGGATGTATAGTGGTGCAGGAAGTCTAACTAAGATCTGTACCACACATCTGTAGTAAGATCCTTTATTTTTTTTATAAAATATAAGAAAATTTGATCTGCTACTTAAATGAAAGAGATTGTTGGAGGGGGAATGTCTTTTTGGTGGAACTGCTTTCTTTGTAAGGGGGTTACATGCCACAAGGGCTGGAAGCCAAATGTTTAATCTTTATATCAGGCGGCAACCTCCAGGTCTGAGCAGGGAGGCAAACCAGGAAGTGCCTTAAGCTGCATTCTACCGAAAATTCCAGCAGGGGGCGCTAAGTTTGGCTGAAAAAATATTCTGTCCATTCATTTCAGTGCAAAATGAGAAAACTTCTCACTTGATTTATTACCTCAGAAACACTTTTTAGGACAACACTATGGTCTCAATCGCTAGTGAAAAATCTTCTTCAAGACAATTTGATGTTAATAGTTCAAATAATGGCCCCATTGAGAAGAAAGTAGAAGATAAAGAATAGTATGATTTGGGGCGTGGCTACCTTTGATAGACAGGTCACTAACAAGGCGAGCCGTCACCAGGAGAGAAGCAGAACAATGCGTATCCATGGCAACGTGTCAATAAAGTTATATATAACGTTATATAGATATAAAAAAGACGTTTAGCGGTTTGGTCTCATAACTTTGACCCTTTCACACTGTATTTTCACTTAATGACAGTTTATTTTAACGTTTTGTTCATTAAAATGTCTTGTTCAGTGTTTGGCTGGACTAACAGACACTCCAAGAAGACGCTGTTCATTTTCCTTTGGTAAGTAACATACATTTTGTTTTAGGTTTTTGCTAGCCAAAACTAACATCCCAGTTAATGCTAAAATGAATTAGCAGCAGCTTCTCTCAGTCAGGTTGAGGTGTAGAGAGGCGTGTAGTCAGTGTCGCCAGGTCCCTCTCGTTCCTCCACAGTCCAAATATGGTCTGCTCCCCGTATCGGAAACAAGATGGCGACGCAAGATGCCGACAAGTGTAACGCTGAACTCGAGGCTTCCAACGGGCAGTCCACAAACCAATGGGTGACGTCACGGTGACTACGTCCATTATTTATATACAGTCTATGCTTTATATACACTTATTATTAAGTAAGGAAACTTTCATTTTGTATTGTTTCTGGCGCCCCCTGTGGACAGAAGTGGCAGTGATTCCACAAGCACCACCGCCTCTTGTCATAAAGATCTAGATCTGGCTCTTGACGGCATTTGTTTCAGTAGCGACTGAACAAAAGACGCAACTTATTTTGAATATTCTTTTTGTCTTTTAAACTCAAGTTGTTTGCAGAATTCATAGTGATGAGATGGAAGTGGGCCAATGCAGCATCAGCTTTGAATAGTTTCAAATCCCACAATCCCAGCAAAGGTTGCCTTATGTTTTTGGCTGTGTTTTTTATTTTTGGTCTTTGGTGAATTTGTTATTTTCCTCTTTGCTGATCGTGCTCCACTACATACAATATAATGTCAAAAATCTAATTCTCTAAAGTAAATCTCCTCCTGCTTCCCTTTTAACTGACTTACATATGACTCACTGCCAAATATTTGCCCGCTGGCAAAATATAAACAAAGGCTCTTCTGGTCTGTGCCATACATTTTGTGTCTGACTGTGGGGAATCGTGAAAAAATTATTTTCCCAATGTGTGTGGTCTCATATGCTTATGTAATTCATTTACAGGCATATAGAGGTTTATTAACCAAACTTTACATCAAGTGTCACTTGTCTTTGCTGTTAATTTATCTGTTTCCCCTCCATCACTGAAGTTGTCACTCTGGTTTGCACTCCCCAATGCATTCCTCCTTCTTACCTGTAAGAAATGGGCGTTGTCCTCGCTTTGCAGAAGTTGGCCGATCTCCTCCTCCCTCCTCCTCAGCTCCTCCAGGTCTTTCTCCAGCACCTCCATCTCTCGTTCGGCCCTACCGACCACCGCTCGCTCCTTGGCCTCCAGCCTCGCTCGAACCTACAGCACACAGGTACACATTCTAATTTAAAGTTTGCTATCATTATTACTCCAACTGCTACATCTATTGGTAATATTACATCAGACACTTCTGTCCTCTGCTCCTCACCTCTGCCTTGGTTTTCTCCAGGCGGAGTGCCATGTCTGCAAACAGAGCTTCACTGTCTTCCAAAACAGTCGACGCTGACACCTGAAACACACACACACACACACACACACACACACGCACACACGCACACACACACACACGCACACACACACACAGAGGAAAACAAGGGGAGCCTAGTTAAAGACACCATGAAGCTTGGAATTCAAATATCCAGAAAACTGTCACTTTTTAAGAAACTGTGAATCTTTAACGGCAACTTCACATACACGTGAAAGAAGAAAGCTGAATTTATTGATACATCTCAGCTATATCTAATAATGTCATTGTTTTACACTTTTCAAAGATGTGTTATGTTCAACTCCAACATCCTCCGACAAGAATCATATAAGATTTAATCAGCAAAGTTTCATTGTAAGTTCAACACACAATTTGATTTTTTTTTTATACAGTTTTTTACAACAAAAAAATTTTGAACGCTAACTTTTCTTGAACTAATAAAAACCTGTTTATAGTGGACCTGTTTATAGCTTTGTAACAATACTTTTCTGAAGCCCTTAATTTGTAAGTTTGTCTAAAAAAATTGAAATATGTGGACAGCAACAACGTTTTTGTTTTTGTCCACATATTTGCATGAGTAAGTACATGACTAAATTGAGATGTTTTGGGATTTTAAACCAAAACAACAATATTTGTATCTGTTGCCAGACTAAATAACGACAAGGGTGCATAGTGTGCTGCCAAATTATAATTCTAGCAGATCTGAACATTTTCAGAAAAGGACTTTAGATCATCCAAGTGGGACAAGTTAACAGACAAAATATAGAAACTAATTATAATATAAAAGTCAAAGCAAGTTTGATGTAGCTGTGGTCTGGAATGAAGTCATCTGAGCCGCAGTGGAAAAAAACAACAACCAACATCTGATAAAAGGCCTTTTTCAGTCTGATGTTTCAGTGAGCTAATACAGCTTTTTCCCTTGAAGCGAGAGCTGCCACAGGCTTAATGGATGGAGATGATGCTCAGGGGAGGGAGGAGCAACAGGCCTTCCTGGAAGACTGAAGGCGTGGCAAAGACACTGGAACTTGAATTAGCTCTGCAGTGGAAACTGATACAACAGCTCCTGTGAGGCGGAGTGTTTGTGTGTGAGAGAGATAGAGACAGGCGAGTGTGTGAGTGTGTGTTGTGCCAGGGCAGTTGTGTAAAAGTCAAGTCTATTTATAGAACCCTTTGCACCCCCATGTGCATAGCTGTACATGTACATGTTACATAGCCCATACAGTGCTACACTGCTGTATATATTGTATCAGGTTAAGGCTGTAAACTGGCATGAATTACTTTGTTCTATGGTGAAGAAATGAATCCATCCCTGGGAGCAAAATACGTGCAGTTAAAGAGAAAACTGTCATGATTATAGCTTTCCTATTGCATATCAACTTTTGAAAATAAAATGATGCATCCTTCTAATTTAAAGGGATTGTTCAGACTTTTTGAAGTGGGGTTATATACGTTGGCCCTGAAGTGGAAACCACACCAGCAATTCATTGGCATTGCTGGTGTGTTGTGTGAATTGCTGGCGTGTTGTGTAAATTTCTGGTGTTGTTTGCACTTCAGGGCCACTGTAGTTATATGAGGTACTCATCCATATTAAGTGTATTAACTACAGTAGATGGCAGTCTGCACTCCGCCAGCTTGGCGAAGCAGCCAGGAGTACCAACATGGAGGCTAAACAATGTATTGTTGAGGACAGGGGCAGCAGCAAAATGTGCTTTGGCCACCTTAAAAAAAGGTCAACCTATATTTCGAACATTTTCACTGCTTTACTTTGATGTCAGACAGCTCTTTCCAACAGGGAACTCCAAACTCTTCAAAGCCACCAGACTTCTTCGACAAAACAGTAATTTTACATCATACAACACATGTGTTGCTGGTTCACTGCTGCCTCGATCGGTTAGTTTGTTTATGTTATTGTGAGACTTTTGTGAATCTAAACCAACTCCAAAGTCACACAAAAACACAAACAAGCTGACTGATCGAGACAGCGACAGACCAGCAAGTCCCAAGCTCAGCGAGGTAAAATCACTGTTTTTGTCAAAGGAGTCTGGAGAAGAGAGCATAGACAACAGCTTCAGTTCCACCCACGTAAAGTTAAACAGGACTGTCTGACGGCAATGAAAAGTGGTGAAAATATTCTAAATCTAGTGTACGCTTGAACTGATAATGAATTTCTTAGATGGGAAGAGTATCATGCTTTCTTTAGGAGGTAAGGTGTTGGATAGCTGTATTACAGGTGTTGCAGCACTTGCAAGTACAAGTTAGTACAATTAGTTAGTCCTTGGGATCCTTCAGGTTTATGCTGATAAGCAGTATGCTATGATAAAACCTTGTCTGTGGGTGTGTGTTTGTTTGTGTCACCTTGAGGGACTCCAAGCTTTGTTTGAACTCCTCCAGCTCTCTCTCTCCGCTGCGTGTCCTCCCCTGCATGATCCTCTGAGACTCCTGGAGCTGAAGCTGACAGACACACAGACATTGATTAGATAGATTAGTGAGCAGCTCTTTAAATTATTGTTTGTCCAGAAGGTGAAAGCTGAAGTGATTTTGTTATGCAAAAGTTATTTTTGTGTGGTTTCTATTAAAATACTGCACATATAATGTTAAAAATGTAACTTTGCAATTGTAGATTTAGTCTGAAGCATGGTGAAATGTGCAGCAAGGTTTACACATAAATAGATTCTTGGATGTAAACATAATTTTTAATTTTCTGCTGTTGGATTTAATCTGGATTTGACACTTTGCTGGACACATTAGACACAATTTTGTGTGATTAAACCCATTTGTTAAACCACCACAGCCGGCTCCTGCTGTAAGTGGCCTGGCAGCACACTAGTACACTTCTGATTTTTTCCACCACCTCTGAGACAACAAGGTCCCTTCTGTCTTCTGGCACTGGCCTGTCAGGATGCATTTACATCTCAATATGTCATCTCAAATGTGTCTCAATATGTCTCTTCCAGTTTGTTTTCTGGAGGAAAGACACATATTCAATTCTTTAATCCAATCAGCAGTGGGCCCTTAGACACACACTGCCTAAGTCTCTGCTACAGGTGAAATACAGGGCTCATAAACAGAAAGCAGGTTTATTGAGGAGCAGATCATTAGCTGGAGCACATTTTGTTGGAATCAAAACCGGTCTGACACAAGTTGTTGTAACTTTACTTTAGCGTGATGTACTTAACTTAAAGTGACTCGAAACCACACAAAGAAAAAGCTGATCATCAGCCATCAGCATTTATCAATCAATCTTTGTTCTATTTTTATTCTCTCTTAAGATAAAAGAAGATAATTTAAGATATTCCTTTATTAGTCCCACAATTTCCAGTGTTACAGATGCAAAAAGTGTGTAGCAAAAATAGAAGAAGCATGAATAAAATAACAATAAATAAAAACAAGCATTATTAACAAGAAATCTAAAAAGTATTTACACTTTAAACAATCATGCAGTCATGGAAATAAATATTAGACCACGCTTGTTTTCTTGAATTTCTTGCTAATTTTAATGCCTGGTACAACTAAAGGTACATTTGTTTGGACAAAAATAAACAACAAAAATAGCTGATAAGAGTTTAATTTAAGAGCTGATATCTAGACATTTTCCATGGTTTTCTTGATAATGATTTTGGTTATTATCAAGCCATGGAAAATGGCTAGATATCAGCTCTTAAATTAAACTCTTATCAGCTATTTTTGTTGTTATTATTGTATTTGTCCAAACAAATGTACCTTTGGTAGTACCAGGCATTAAAATGAACAAGAAATAGAAGAAAACAATGGTCTTATATTTTTTTCCCATGACTGTATATAAAATTAGAAACAGTATTTACAATATGGACAGTCTCAACAGTTGACATTGCAGTATTACACAGAGCTGATAACTCTGTTTTTGTGTATTTCTGCGGTCAGAGTGTGATAGATTGTTTTGAATTAAATCAGATTAATTATTGATCCGTTTATTAGAGGAATTTATTTTGTGTTGTCTCACTGTAAGTAACACACAACAACAGGTTAGGAGTGGTTTGTTATTACAAAACCTCATTTAGTCACCCTGTTAAAATAATCGCCTAACTAATTTTTTTAAGTTTTGCAGGAAACACAAAAAACTTCACCAAAAGTGAAACATATGACATTTATTGATCATTTCACTCAAAAAGGATGTAACAAAGGGTGGCTATTGGCATAGTAATAACACTGTGTGTAAATTATGTAACTTAAGAGAAATAAATGACTTACACAATTTTTGAACATGCCTTTGTGACTTAAGCAAGATATGGTAACACTTTATTTTGAAGGTGTCTACATAAGAGTCACACAAGCCTGTCAGAAACATGACATGACAAGTATCATGAGCATTAATGTTACTTCAAAGTGTCATTAATGTTCATGACACATCCCATGTCATGTTTATGACATGCTCATGTCACTCTTATGTAGACACCTTCAAAATAAAGTGTTACCAATATTAGTGTCAACAATAAAACACTGATAAACTAAACTGATAACTAAACAATCTCCCTCTAGCTCTTCTTTGCTGGGTTACTATCTGATGCCTATGAATGTGGCAAATTGTCAAAGAAGTGATGATCTTAAAGGGGTAAAATCACATGATCTGATCAACTGAGGATGTTGGTGATTTTACCATAGGTGGCCGGCGTCATGAGGAGATGATTTAGGCAAAAAAAAAACAAAAAAACACAAAAACTGACTCAGGCGATTATTTTGACAGTGCAACGATTTGTGTCTCCGTACCTGTCTCCTGGCTCTCTGGGCGTCCACACTGTGCACCTCCTCCTGGTCCGCCTCGCACAGCAGGCAGTCCCCGCTCCACTCCACCGCGGCCTCCCCCTCGGAGCCGCTCCCCGCGGGCTCCAGCCCCAGCCGGTGCTGAGCGCACAGCCGCTCCGCCAGACACTCCACCGCGGCCACCAGCTTGTGCCGCCGCAGCGTGCCCACCTCCCGGTGCGGCAGGACGTGGAGCTCACAGAAAGACGCCAGGCAAACCAGGCACGACTTGACCGCCCTCAGCTTGCTCTCCGCCGGGCAGAAGTCGCACGGCACATCGCCGACTCCCCCCAGGTAAAGCTCCGGCGGCGTGACCATGTCGCTCAGCTTGATTTTGTTGACGACCTCGGCGAGCACCGTGTTCCTCCGGAGCACCGGCCGTGGGCTGAACGTCTCCCGGCACTGGGGGCAGCTGAACTGGCCCGTATCCGCCTGGTCCCAGTAGTTGTTGATGCACGACATGCAGTAGGTGTGTCCGCAGGGGGTGGACACCGGGTCCTTCAGGATGTCCAGGCACACGGGACACCTGAACTGGCTCTCCGTCACCGAGATGTTCGCCTGGGCCATGACCGGTGGACTCTCCGCTGACCTCGGCTCGGATGGCTTCTGATCCGCCTGTTGACTCCGCTCCGGTGATGGAAAAGCTTTTCCTCCTCACTCCCGGTGTGTTGTTGTGAAGGGGAGGGGTCACGGTACAGGAATAGCCCTTCCGCAAAGTCATCCAGCCTGTCAGTGTGTCTTTTGTGTATCTGCCCTCAGTGTAGTCTTACAGGCATAAGAAGACATTAAAGGACTAGTTCGCTCATTCCAAATGGCATACTTTTTATTTTTACTTTTCGTACGCACTACAGCTGCCCTTACAAAGTATGTACTGTTGAATGCAGTATTCCTACACATGGAACATACTACCTCAGCAGGGCCAGATTAACACTTTGCTGTACCCTGGGCAACAATATTCAAGGGCCCCGTCATCACGATCCCAGAATCACCATAATCTGGCAAAATACAGGATAAATTACAGCAATATACAGTTAATATACTCAATATATCAATAACTAACTGTCATCAAGTGCATTTTCATGTACAGATATGCAAACGCTCATAGAACTACAAATGCACCACTATCTCCTCTTGTCAAGGCCACTCACTCACACATGATGTTATGAAAACAAAACACATCAGCATCAGTATAATCTGGCAAAATTGACCCACTACATAGATAATAATAATAATAATAATAATAATAATAATAATAATAATACATTTTATTCGGAATGTGCCTTTCTTGGCACTCAAGGACACCGTTCAAAAAGATACAAAAAGATAGGGAAGGACGTGTCCTCAATTTTCACAAAAAAAATAAGTAACCAATCACTTTCAAGCATCCAATATTTATTTAACAACACCTATTCCCGGCACAAACATATTGAATTGATAGAGGCATCACAGAGAAAGACAAGACACGAACAAAAATCAAGAGTCTAGAATCAAGTAGCATTTTGGTCCTCAGCTCATTTTAAACAGAAATCACCCTGTCACCTCAAAATTGTCAATTGCCCATATGGTTAATCCGGCCATGTACCTCAGCATAACATAGTGCCTTGGACTTGGACTGTGGATCAGAATAGTCATGCTGGCTTGCATACTGCAAAATAAGTATATTTGTCATACTGCATGTAACATATTATGTACTGGCACATACTAAAGAATATTCCAAATTGCATACATTTTTTTTAAACATATTTTACTTTTAGTATGTACTATAGCTGTATGTGTAGGACATTCTGGTGTTTTTGGCATGCTGCATTTAACATATTATGTATTGAGACATAGCAATACCTATTCCAAATTGTATACTTTTTCTCTTTTACTTTTACTACAGCTGCCCTTACAAAGTATTTACTGTTGCCTGCAGTATTCATACAATTGGGAAATACTGCTTCATCATAGCACGTCTGAATTTTTTCTATATTATATGTGTCATCTACCACTTATACTATACTGTGTATATCTCAGCATATATTTAAATATATTTATTCATTGATGTTCATACTACTACATGCAACTACTTATTTAACCTATTTAACATGCTAAAATGTTTTGGTTTTTTTTCAAATGTGCAATATCTGTAAAATGCAAAGTACTTTCAGGAAAACAAACTTTTTATATTCTTATTATGTCTTCTTTATCTATGTGTCTGTATCCTGAGCTGCTGTGGCAAATACATTTCCCCACTGCGGGATAAAAAATAAAGTCATAAAGTCATATCTTGGTCATATATGCTGCCTAGATGATTGTGGATCAGAATAGCCATAAAAGCATGCTGTATTGAGTGGTGTAATGTAACTACTACTATAGGTATTTACTCAATTACAGTAGAATTTTGAGGTACTTGACTTTACGTGAGCATTTCCATTTTATGTTACTTTATACTTCTACTTCACTACATTAAAGAGGCAAATATTGTACTTTTTACTCCACTACATTTAGCTGCCAGCTTTGGTTGTTTGTTTAGTTGCTTAAAAAGGTTTTGCACACTCACACAGAAAGCAGAGCAGAAATATTGAGATCTTATAAGAAATATGAAATGAGAAAAGGACTACACATACCTTTTCATAGGATTCATAATGTTATTTATCCATACAAGGGTTAAACATTTCAGGGACCATAAAGTAGTAGTCATGCAAAAAAAAACATTGTGCGAGACAAAGGTAATGTAAGAGGGGAGGATAAATGAACCCTCCTTAATACACAACTAGTATGATTATTATGGAGTAATATGAAGTCTTTAGTGGGGAAAAAAGCTGATATGCACTCTATTAAACCCAGTTCAGTGGATGTGGTTGGTGCATGTTGCCACATGGACCCCTAGTGGCAACATGCTGTAACTCCTACAAGCATTTGGGGATTAAAGACAAGACCGTGCCAAATTCAACAAGCAATGGTTTGACTTCACCTGCACTGAGGGCTGTTTAATACAGTCCTGCAGTTTTAGTTACAGGAATAAGGGACAATAAACGTCTTATGATGCATGTCTTCCAAAACGCTCACAAACAGTATATAATATATCATATGTTAACTTTAATCTATAAATTCTATTTCCATACAGTAATGTTGCAAATTATGTCTAAGTCAGCTTTTTAAAGAAGTTGAAAGCGCCCTCTGCTGACTTTTTCTTATTTCGCATCCTCATTGCACATTGCACTTTCAAAATATTGTGCATTTGTTCTTTTAACCATGCATTTCTGCATTATTATGCATTTTATTATTCTCAACCAAAATGCTCATGTAAAAGCTGTACTTGAATCAATCACTGTGGTGTCATTTGTGCATGTTTTATGATTCAAAGCTGGATTCAAATTAAACTTTTTGGATGCAATATCTCAAACAAAAATACTATGATGAATATTTCAGTGCCAGCTGACTAATAATAAAAGGTTTCACATGATAAAAAATGTATGGTTTTCCAGGTGAGGGAAGCAGCTGTCAGTGTTGGACAAATTAACTTTTACTTCCCAAGATTACTGGGATATTACAACGTAAATTACTTTTTAGGGTGGCTTCACTTAACAGGCGCAATACTAAATTGTGGAAGGGCTTCTTAACCACCTGTCATAATCAGTGCTGTATTGTGCTAAAAGTTATTCAAGTTTTATGTTGTCTGCTGTCGTCTGTCGTCATGTTTTCTGTCATTCTGAGCCGGCTCTGTGAATTGAATTCCAGCAGCAGTTCAGCAGGAGATTGAAGGTTAAGAGGGGGATTTTCAGGTACTTAAGCTTTGCTCTGAAGGGGCAGTATCACACACACACACACACACACACACACACACACACACACACACGCTTTACCTGGCTATGGAGTTAAATGGTTCCTCTGTAAGGTTTAGTTTGTCAGTGGGACCCCAGATTAGTGCTCCATATCACTTTAAATGCACTGATACTTTCGCAAAATGATAGCATGGAAAAAAGTATCCTGGGTATGTTCCAAATACCTGTTTCCTCCCTAAATATAGCCATTATATTTAAGCTATAGCTGCCTAAAAAACTGCATATTTGCATGCAAATTTTGTCCAGTTTTAATGTAGCGCTGTTAAAAGGTAATGTTTAATGTGACTTTTAGTGTTAAAATGGAGTAAACTCTCCTCCAGTTCTTGATCTTCTGACTTCCTCACTTGTGTATCTGTCTTGTTTCTCCAATCCCAGTTCTTGAGTGCGGTCCAAGTCTCCGTCTCACTCGGAGCTCAGAGCAGGCGGACAGACAAAGCCCTGAAAGGGGGTCTGGTCCCTCGACTCCCCTGGCTCTTTGTTCAAAGTGGGGCTGCGATGTACTCACTGTTTTAGAAAGAGCCCTTTTCAGCTAGGCCGTAAGGCGATCCTGGGCCTTTCCTAGCCAGGGTGTGCCCCGGGCGTCTCTGGTTTACCTGCGGGACCAGGATGGGCGGGGCGTGGTGGGCTGGTCCTCCCTGGGCCAGGTAGAGGTGCAGAGGGTGTAGAAGAGGAAAGCAGCTGGTCAGTGGAAGAGGGAGAAAGAGAGAGAGAGAGAGAGAGAGAGAGAGAGAGACCTAGAGAAGGAGGGGAGGGATGGAGGGATGGATGTAAGGCGAGAACGCTGAGAAAGGACAAATAAACAAAGGTGGCGATGAGGGTCTGAGGTGAATTAATTGTATCAAGCTCTTTCTCTCTTTGGTAGCAGTCTCCAGAGACAGCAGCACAGGGAACAGCAGACAATGGATACAGTATTGCACTATAGAGCAGCTTACAGAGACTGGCAGCTCTTTAAGAGTCCACCAGCTGGGTAACACATACACTACATTTCATGGGTCCACCCTTAAAATATACATCTAATATACAACAGTTTGTTCAGCTGGTCTTCTTTGAACAAACATAGATGGAGTGACATCATGCTATCATGTTCCCACAGCAAATAGTATTACATTTGATAGCAAATTTTTAGTCTCTCAAATATCAACATTACAATGGGATTAGATCAGATATAAGAAAGCATCCGGTCAGTGGGCCTCATTCATGAAACGTTAGTAGATTTGTGCGTAGATTTTCACATAAAAGCGTACGCTACTAAAAACCTACTCCGGATTCATGAACGCCGCGGGAAACTCAGATCTGATCGTAAACACGTGTGTATGATCATGAATGCCAATCCATCGTAAGGTGGCAGCGCGCTCCCGGTAATCAGCAATTAGCATGAACCCCGCCCATGAATTGCTAATGACCACCATATAAGGAGGTGTGTAGAGGCATCCTGTCGACCTGTCAGTCATGGCACAAAGAAAAAAAGAACGAGAAAGAAAAAAGAATTTTTCCGAAGCGGAGATTGAAATTATTTTGGGAGAAGTGGAGTCCAAAAATTTTTTTTATTTTCATCTGTTAGTAGTGGTGTGACAGCTCCTGTGGTGTCTGCGGGCTGGCCAGTGGGGTCATAAGCCACGGCGTCAGTGGGTAACCCCTATCCCCTATGGATATAGAAGGGTAAGTCCATATATAACACACATGTGATTATGCAGGCTATATTCTTACCAATGAGCCAGCCGTCTCTCACAGCTCCATCCTCCAAACGCGTGCCAACTGCGCAATTACGCAGGATGAATGCGTCATACGTCCCACCGGGCCACCGTGCCACAACGTTTAACAACACACACTTTGCGTCACAGATCAGTTGCACATTCACGGAATGAAAGTTTTTCCGGTTAATGTAAGCAAATGCATCACCGGATGGAGCCTTGATGCGTACGTGTGTGCAGTCTATGGCACCGATAACACCTGGCATGTTTGCAACTGCACTGAACCCCTGCATTACTTCTGTCTGCCGTTGTGCGCCATATGGAAATTGGATATACTCTGGCATTAATTTAATGATACCTCTGAGAACTGCAGGCAGGATGCAGCTCATGGATGGTTGCGAAATGCCGGACCTGTCACCTATCTCCCGCTGGAACGTCCCTGTGGCTAGGAAGCCAAGCACAGATAGCACTTGTAGGTGTGCAGGGATGGCATGGCTGCGTTTTGTTGGCCTCGTCAGATTAGGCTCCATAATGTTGCATAAATGCAACAGAATTGGTCTCGGTAGTCTGAAACGACTAATCAACCATTCATCATTCTCAGCCAACAGATCTGCCCGATCCCTGAAGTACCGCTCTCTCCAAATAGCGCCTTGCGCCAAATCATGTAGAAGTGCAAGTTCAGCCATGGTTACCATTAAGTAGGACTGAGGGCCTTTTATACTGTGGGAGGTTTAATTAGAATTGATCCAGATATGGTAATGGTTTACATCCTTTTTGTGATTTTATTATTAGCCTATATTTTTATTATCATCATTTAACATGTAGAAAATAGCGCGTAATCTATTGAGTCAATTTACATAGATAATTCACAATTATGAGTTTAATCTGAATCTTAATCCCGCCAATTGCCAACTAATTTAACTAAATATGTTATATTTTTAATCGTTTGTCATGTTTATATCACATGTTTCAAAGGCATCTGCGTATTGTGTACATAACAGAACGCATTATGAATTAAAATTGTAATTTCCAACAGTGACGAGCATTATTTATATGCGTTCTTAAATTTACACAAGCACTACGTGTGGTCAGCAGCATGTGTAGATTTTGTTAGTAGCTACGAAAAGATCGGAGCTACTAAAATATTGATGAATGCGGAGATGCACGTAAATTTCAGTCTGCGAACGGTTTACACACAAATTCTTTCTGCTCACGTTTCATGAATGAGGCCCAGTGATCATACAGGAAGAAATGGAAGTTGCAGCAAATGCAAACACCAGAAAACCAGAATGCAATGGAGCATGCATCTCTGCAGATCTGTGATTAGTGGTGATAGTATGCATTGCTGTTGTGGTTTGATGAATGAGGAGAACAGGCGGAGAGGTGGTCGGTCAATGCAAATTAAAACACATGTCGGATTCAGTCCTGGCATGCTATAGAGTGAATGAAAGGGTTACAGAGACTGAAACTCTTATATACTCATCATGGTACTGTGCCAGTTATTTTGGTACATTGGAG